>NC_089257.1:47997731-48180231 GCF_963930625.1 Muntiacus reevesi
CAGCTTGTGAAGGGAGCGCTCAGGTCTTAGAGGAAGTCGGCCTCATACTGGGGAGGCTTAAGCCTGCCTCTGGGGGAGAGGGCACCAGGGAGGTGGGGCTATCTCCCGGAGATGCTTAGTCTTCCCACGAGTCCCAGGCACTGGCATCCTGCAGAGAGGGATTTGGCACTTGCCCCAGCCCAGGCCCAACCACCCCATCCCCTCATTCCTTTCCTGAGCCCACACACTCCATCTGGAGCGCAGAATCCTGCCACCCTGAAGCCCAGCCCCGAGGAACATCTTGGCCCCCTTGTGGCCCTGCCATGTTCACCGTCCCATCGCTCTGCCACTCTGCTTTCTTGTTCTGTTGCAGGGAGGGTAGGTGTCTAGCTGGGGGTGGGCTGAAGTTAGAAGGTGTCGGTCTCTCCCGCCTTGCTGGGGTCTTTCTGAGCCTTTGTGAGCTTAGGAAAGCACTGGACTTGGGTGTAGACTTCCAGAATGAGGAGATATGGCTCAGAGGAGCAGATACAAATTGCCTTTTGCACTAACGGGGCTGCTGATCGCAGTCACAGCCACATGCCTGCCTGATCACAGAGGAAACTGGGGCAGAAGATGGTGAGGTGATGCACTTTGGAGATGAGGAGGAGGGGCGAGTGTGCACGTGCTTTGGTGTGAGGTTTCCCTTGTGTCACAGCATGTCGGAACTGGAAGGTATCATCTGGCTTGGGGACCAGAGGTGGGTCGATATCTTGTTAGCTCTCCTGGTGGGGGTTCTGCTGCCTCAGTGGTGGTTTGCACCTGCATCGCCCAGACCTGGCTCGTTTTCTTTGAAGCTGTGGCAGCTGGTGATAATCTTCTTAAGGGTAATTGTGACTCAATTTGTAATGATCATGGATTAACCTCACATTCTGACTTAGAAGGGAACCATTTAGTTTATAAAGTATAACAACTGTAAAAGTGTAATAACTTTTTGGTTTTTTTCCTCCATATTATTACTACTACTGATTTCTATCTGCCATTCTTCCTTCACCTGTGTTCTTGAGTGTTTACTGCCCCTGGTTCATGATTTTACGTTTTATGGACTGAAGGAGGAGCAGTGAGAGTCAGGAAAGCCTGCTGCCCACAGGTGTATTGGAGGAAGGGAGTGATGACCAGCCCTGTCCTCTGTGCTCTGTCTGTGCTGTCCTGTGGCCGCCGCCTGGCGTCTCCTTTACCGGCCATGAACTCCTGGAGAGAGGGGAATGCACCTGAAGAGCAACCATGTGCCTGGCATGACCCTGCACGGACACGTGCCCACCGCTTTGAATCAAAGTGGCATTCCCAAGTAGACTGTAGGACTTCCTGGCTTTCCTGGCCCCGCACCTGGCTTCTCAGCACCCCTGAGGGCTGCAGTACTCTCCCCTCACAATGGGGCTTCCTGAGTGCTACTGGCTAAGCACAGTTCTAGGTCAGAGAAGGAGAATTTCAGGCAAGAAGGGCCCTCACAGACTGCCCAGTCTTCTGTGTGAACACTCCTCTCAGCATGCCTGCCAGCAGCCTCACTTCCGATGGACGAGACCGCTAGAAAACTCTCCCTTAGGGTGCGCCTACTCCTGTCTCTGTGTTTCCCCTCCTCTTGTTCTGTGTGTTAGTCGCTCAGTCATGTCCAGCTCTTTGCGACCCCATGAACTGTAGCCCCTCGGGCTCCTCTTGTCCATGCAGGCAAGAATACTGGCGTGGTTAGCCATTCCCTTCTCCAGGGGATCTTCCTGACCCAGGGATCGAACCCAGGTCTCCTGCATTGCATTACTCTGTGAGCCACCAATGAAGCCCTTCCCCTCCTTTTGGCCCTAATTAAGATTCTCCTGCTACTGCACTTCTTACTGCTTCCTGGGGAGAGGAATGACTGCTCATTAGGCGAGACTCCTGACTCGCTCAGTTCTGCCTCAGGTGCCTCAGGGCACTCAGGTGCCCGCTGCTTTGCCTCTGGTCGCAGGAAGAGCAGACCCTCTGCCCGCAGTTCCACAGGCAGTTTCTCTCCTCTCCCACCCCGAGCATCTTTGGGAAGTCTTCTTGCTGCTGGCCGGGGTGGAGGGAGCAGGAGCACAAAGTTGACAAACGATTCAGGGAGCAGAGAGCCTGTGGATGTGCTCAGATTGGTCTCTGCCCTCCTCCACCTCCTGGAGCCGCAGGCAAGGTCCTGGCTGTGGCCTGTCCAGATGTCCAGCATCGAGCAGAGTGAGGCTGTTATTTCCTCACAGTGGACCTCTGCCTTCCAGCCCTTACCACCCCCAGGGGATGGCTTTGATACTGACCGCTCCCCTCAAGGCCTCTGCGAGCAAAACTGCAAAATCTTTCATCAGGCTGATGTCAAGCCCTGTCTTCTGCATTCTGCCTGTGTGGGAAGACGGGGTGTTTGGGGACCCACCTGTAAGATTGGACCACTACCTGTTAGGCTTCTAGGGTCTTCTGAATGCACACTCTCTTAGTGAACAGTTAGTATCTCTTCTACTTTGTTTCACCTGTAAGTCTGTTCAGAGGCCTGCCTTGTGTCAGGTCAGCGAAAAACCTGCTAACCAAGAGAAGCTTGATGCTCTTAATAGAAAGTTCCTTTGATGATGATGACATGACCGATTGTTGCCAAAACCTTTATCCATCTGACTGACCTAGCCCACCACTTACTTGGCTTTGTCCTACCCACATGGTGGTGTCACTGGTCCCTGCAGCTGCATGCGGAGGCCTGGCTGTACTGTCCTCCCGTCTTTTATGATAGGCCCGAGGACATGTGCCCTGACTTACCAGCATACTTGGCCATGCTCCTAATGGTCACATCCTGTCTAGATATTCAGTTGACCGCTTCCACAGTCTAGCCTGGGGCCACCCTGTTCTGCACACTATATTTTCCTGCATCTGAACAGAAGACTCTGCTTGCATGCTTCCAGCCTTAGAGCAACTTCTCAGTTTCTTTTTTGTTCTTTAGAGATCACAAGCTCTGACTCCTGGTCTCTACTTGCGTGGCGGAGCATTAGAATCACATGTGTCATTGGCTTTGAAAAAGAAAAGTGTGAGGTGGGGGATTTATTCTGGGGCAACTTCCCCAGCAGGTCTGAACTATCAAGTCAGGGCTGAGTGCCCCCAGCAGTTGGGACTCACCTGGTAAGTTTGGGAGCCGGTGGCTGGCATGAAGAATCCTCATCCTGGGAGGCTGAGCTCTTGTGAGCAGTGTGGTCCTCTCGCTTCTGGGGTTGCCTCTGTTCCCACCTCCACCGTGTTGCCCACAATGTCCCAAGCAGCCACTGGGCAACAGAAGCCACAGGTCTGGACGTGCTGGGGAGTGGGGAGGTTCCAGCATTGGGCACAGAGTTCACAGCCAAGCAGGTGGTCTTTCCTCCCCGGACAACACACTTGCCTGACTGCCAGAGTCCAGCAGGGGCAGGCCCCGCTGTGACTGAGCGGGAGGACAGGGAGCAGCGGGCAGGGAGTGGGCACGGAGACTGAGTCTGCTCCGAGGTTGACCTGGCCTCTGGTCGGCTCTGTGGATTAGCTGGAGAATGGAGGTGGGGTCTAAGGAGAGGGGGGACCTGGGTTCCTAGCGACATTGGCCAAGTCTGGCTTTTCCAGCCCCTAGAAGAAGTGTCCCTGACCCTTGCTGTCATGCACGGTTCGGTCTCAGATATCTGTCCGGCAGCTTTGAAGAAGCCGGGGGATGTGGAGGGGCCGTCTCCTGGGAGGTGAGGGGGTCACTTGATTGGCCTTGGGCAGAGCGGATGGATGGATGCACACCGCAGACCAGGTTTCTCTGGCCTTCACGAGCCAGTGGCCAGTGCTTCCCGCGGCCTCTCTGGTGACCATCGTGAAGGAGCCGCCGGGGTCAGCTGGAAGACCCATCCATCAGTGCCCTGTCTCCTGTCCGAGTCGCCTGGCGGGGCTGCAGCTGGCAGCCTGGGCTTGGCAGTGATTCCATAATTGGAGCCCAAGTCATTAAAAGGCCATTACTGTCTCCTTTCATGGTTATCGTTTAGTGCTGTCTAGAACAGAGGCAGAAGGAGGCAGGCCGGGGAGTGAGGAAGGAAGATGCCTGGGAGAGGTTCTGTTGGGAGGCAGGGCGGTCTGGGGGAGGTGCGGGGGGAAGGACTGGCTTGGCTGCTGTCGGGGTGAGAGAGGAGCTCTGGTTCTGCCCTCCCTGGAGACGGCCATCATTGTTGTCATTGTTTAGCTGTGTGCAGGGGATTCTTTGTTATTCTCCAGCGACAGATGCTGTGCGCTCCGGATACATTGTTGTCAGGCAGAAACACCACCCACTGCCAGCTGGCTGGTGCCAGGTGATTGTGGTCCACCCTTTGCCTTTGTGGCTCTCAGGGAAGCACCCTGCTGCCCCGCACGGGCGGCTCTCAGAGCCTCCTCGTTTAGCTGGATTTATTGTCGGCCCTCCTGGATGGGTTTTGCTCAGCCAGGCGTGTTCTTGCTCACCAGACACATGTTGCTTCTCCCCAGTTGCCGCCCCCTGCCCTGCATCCCCCACTCCCCTGCATCCTTCACTCACACAGCGCTCCTGGTGGGGAGGGTGGAGGGGGGTGGCTCTCCAGGCATTTCTGGGGTATCTGAGTTTCTGGAATCTCTTCAGAAGCCTCACCCTTGCGTTCATCCATCTTTCTCTGAAGGCCGGTGATTAAGTCCTTTCTACCTGTAATCGTCCTTGGTGCAGCTCTTTGTCATTCTCCCCCTTTGGGGGATGGAGGTGGGGACAGAGGAAGAGGAAGTGATGGAACAGAGTGGAAAGTCCATGGCAGTGGAGCAGATGTCCTCCGCACGTGGGTGAGGTTGTTGGGGGCGGGGGGACACTGAGCAGGGAGGCCACGGTGGCAGGAACCACCGTTTGTCAGTTGAGCAACCACTGTGGCCCGCAGTTTGGAGTGGCATTGCTGATGTGAGCTTACCTCTCAGCGGGATGTTGCCCCTTCACGTTAGCTGTCAGCTCTTTGCATGGTGTCAGCACCATGGAAACAGTCAACTGTGTCCTGCTCAGCCAAGCCCAGGGCCAGGGATGACCTAGATGACTGGCTCGCGTCATCCCAGTGAGCCAGGAAGCAGCCTCTCCTGCTGGCAGGAAGGGGAGGCAGCACGGCCTTGCAGAGGTGGCCAACATGCCTGAGGTGCAGGCTACCCCACGCGTGCCAAGGCGCAGAGCGTGGCGAGCGGGGCACAGCTGGCATTCAGGCCCCGTTGCCCCTCTCGGCCAGGTGCACAGAGCCAGGCTGGGCACCGTGGCCACGAGGACAGTGGTGTTGGCACCGACCCTTTGAGGCTGTGTGGCCCTTGTGCTCTTGTCAGGCCATTGGCTGGAGGCAGAGAGACAGGAGGAGAGTTAGAGCCTCTGGACCTGGCCAGACTCCCAGGCATCCTGCTCTCCTTCTGCCCCGCCTGTCCCGTGTGCGGCCTCCTGTGACGGGACCCTCGCTGTTCCAGCCCCTGGGATTTTTCAGAGCTATTCCCTGTCCTCTGGGCCTAGCATTGCCCTTGGGGAGACCCATGTGCAGCTGTGTGCTCTTAGGCAGGTGGGCTCTTTTAGGTGGACTGAGGCCTTGACTAGAAGCATGTCTGAGTTCTCCTGTGCTCTGGCCACTGAGGGTTTGGTGAATGAGGCTGTTCTGTGCAGGGCCCCAGATCACAATCGGGCTCTTCTTGTGTGTAGAACAGTCCATGGGCGTCGGGCAAGTCCTTCCCAGATGTCAAGTAGGTAGGACAGCTGCTAGTTCAAAATAGGCAGTCTTCACAGTTCTTGGCCAGGAAGGTGGTGAAGCCAGAGGGCTGGGTGGTGGGCCGTCAGCCATCCGTGGACTCCCCGCCACCCCCTGGCCAGGCCCCTGCAGCACAAGCAGTGTGCTGAGCTGAAAGGACATTTCAGGTCAATGATTGTTCCAGCTGGGAAGGGCTCCTGCTGTCAGGAGGAGGTGGATCGCCTCACCTTGCCTTCAGGGTGATGTGACCTCCTTATATGCGACTGTGTTCAGCTACATTCAGGACACCCACCTCTGACACAGTGTCTGCATGCATGCATATCCAGGTATGTGCTTACACATGTGGACATGCTTCCACACACTGGGACATCTTCCAGTGTGCACACACACATGAGATCCTCCTACCGCCTCACACGCAAACCCGGCACACTTGGACATACCTGTGGAGGCACCCACACAAGGTCTGGTTCAGGGGCAGGCTCCGGAATAAGGGGGCCGGGGCAGCCTGGGGGTTCCCAGAGCCCATATCCTCAGGCTCCAGCCCCACACCATGCATGCTTTATAGTCTTGGGTCTAGGTCTCATACTTGTGTTTTAGACTAGAAAGAAAGCTTAAGTGGTTGGCACTTCCTCTTCATGCCCTGCCTTACTTGAAGGCAGGGCCAGTCTGTGAGATGAGGCTGCCGGTCCCATGACCTCATTAGTTAGGGATTCAAGGATTTGAGGCTCTGCAGCTGCTTGCACCATGTAGGTGGCCAGGGAAGGACCCGGCAGCTGGTTGCTGGGCTGTGCCTCCGATGTGCTGTGTCCACGCTGCACACATCTGCACCCAGCCCTCACTGTGCCCCAAGGGACTGGTTGGTGTTTCCGTTTCACTCTCCAAAACGAGGGGTCCTCTTTACGTGGGGCAGGGAGGTGGGCAGTGTCAGCGTCTCCACTTTACCACCTGGAGAGCCAGGAGTTGGCCTTGAATGGATGGCGAAAGTCTGCCCCAGAGGACCCAGCTTCCACCAGAAGGATGGAAAGATGGAGGGGTGGAGCCGGAGGGGCAGGCCCTTGGGTCTGAAGCCCCGCCTTGGGCCCGGCTTGTGACTGATGCCCCTGGATCTGTCAGGCCAAGCCCTAATGGGCCCAAGGGGAGAGTTTCCTCCTCAGTTTACTGGGGCGGGGTAGGCTGGGAAGTCCTTGGGCAGCAGGGTCCCAACAGGAGGTAAGTCCCTGAAGTGGCAGAAAGACGGCTCGTGTCTTTATGTCTCTAGGTGGTTCCCAGAATATAGCTTGACCCTTCTTCCCCATCCCATGCCCAGCAGCCATGACGGGAGGGGCTTAAAGAACCCAGACGTGCCGGGAGAGGGCTCTGGGTGGTCCTCGTGGGCCAGCCCTGAGTGCCCCTCTCTCCCCCTGCAGTGTCTTAGATGATGAGGGCAGCAACCTGCGGCAGCAGAAGCTTGACCGGCAGGTGAGTGAGGCTGAAGCCGGGTGGGAGGGTGGTCAGTGCGCGCCATCCAGGCCAGAGTCTGGACGGGGTCTCCAAGGGCAGCGGGTGGGGAGCCATCCTGCTTCCTGGGTGATCCTGTGTGGTGGAGAGAGGGGGCCCTCCCAGGAGAGAAGTGGTGAGCTCTCTCCTTCACCAGCTTGGCATTAGCACCACCCTGGCATCTAGGGCTCCTGCTGGGAGACAGCTCAGGTCATTGTGCTGTGACCCTGCCGGGCAGCTACCTGGACTGACACTTGCCTGCTTCCCCAAGTCCTGGGGCACAAGGACACGAGGTCAGAGTGGGCTATGGACCCCACTGTGACCTCTGGAACCACACGGAGCCAGAAGGGCCCCCCCTCCCCGCCAGTCCCCATCTGGGCGCCTTCCCTTGGGGAGGCGGTCAGCCTGCTCAGGGCCCGCCAACCCCTGTGTGTGTCCGCTGCCTCTGTAGCGGGCCCTGCTGGAGCAGAAGCAGAAAAAGAAGCGCCAGGAGCCCCTGATGGTGCAGGCCAATGCCGACGGGCGGCCCCGGAGCCGGCGGGCCCGGCAGTCGGAGGAGCAGGCCCCCCTGGTGGAGTCCTACCTCAGCGGCGGCACCAGCTACCAAGGTACACCCCACCCTGGGGCTGCCCACGGGGGCCCTCGGGGACTCCTGCTGACCTGGACAGGCGAGGGCCCGTCCTGTTGGGGGTGCCCAGGTGGGCAGAGGGCTGGGACAGGCGGAGGGAGGCTGGGATCTGGAGCCGGGGCTCCCACGCCAGGTGTGGGGCCAGAAGGTAAAGCTTTGTGGGCCTGGGACTTCAAAAGCCCGGGTTTCTGATCTGAGACATTTCCCTGAAAGCAGGAGGCAGCTCCCCGCCAGCTTTTGTCTCTCGAGAGGACTCTATCTCACATGCTGCCCACCCATGCCTCTTGTTACAGATAGACAGACACCTGTCGCCTCCCCTCCCTGGGTTCCCCAAACCCTCAATGTGCCCAACTTCTGGCCCGTGGGTCCCTGCACGGAGCCACGGTGACCAGCAGCCTCCAGCTCCTAGCTGTGTACACACTGGTTCTCAGCGGAGTCCCCTGGGAAGGGAATTCTCTGCGGCTCATCCTGGGGGCAGGGACGCGTCGATTTCACCCCAGTGCTCAGGACCCTCCTTCCTGCTGAGGACCCCAAGCTGGGCAGCAGGTGGGCCTCTCTGAGCCTGAAAGGACTGAGACTCAGTCCCCACTGCCCCCTGCTGGTGGCCAGTGATCACGGCAGCTCCTCCATCGATTAAGAAGGTTGCAGGCCTCTGGCTTTGCAGTTGGAAGGAAGCGACGTGCTCCCCTCCTTCTGGGCTTCCTCAGGAGGTGCGGCCTCCAGGCACTTCAAACGACTGGTAGTTGCCTCGCCTTGAGGCTCCTTCACAGTAATGCCCCCGTGTGTGCTTCAGTTCAGCACCTGGGCCGCAGCTGATGTGTCTGCTCCACCTGAGAGGCCCTTTAGAGAAGGGGACAGTCTGGGAGGCAGCCCCAGCTGCTCCGCCTGGCACTGGCACCCGGCCCCAGCCTTACCTGGCAGCCTTCCCCTCACTCTTTGTCCATGGGTGCTGCCTCAGTGTCTTGCAGAGAAGGCCCCCGACATTCTGGGTTTGGTGGAGTTTAGTCTGTATCTACTGGAGCCTGGCATCACTGCCCCAGCTCTGCCAAGCCTGGCACCTGGTCATCTGAGGCTGCCCCTGGCAGGGGAGCCTGCTCTGGGGACTTCAGGCCCTGCCAGTTTGTGCCAGAGCCAACATCTTGAGGCATTGAGCGGAGAGTCTGGCAAGTCACATCTGTGCAGTCACTTTGGCAGGGGTTTCTTGAGCACCGACTGTGTGCTGGGCCGGGCCAGGCCTGCAGAAAGACAGCAGCGGCTCTGGGGTGCATGGCCAAAGTCAGAAACAGAGCTTCTGGTCGTGTGGGTCACCTGCTCACTTGTCACTATGAGCAAGTCACTTACCCTCTCTGGGTCTGTTTCCTTCCCTGTAAAGTGAGGAAAGTTCTGTCTCAGGGCTTTGAAGGTTGGAGCAGCTATGGTGTGTTGCAAGGTCCAGCCAGCAGAATGCTGTCCCCTGCCCAGACTCCGGACCAGGCAGGCTGAGGGCAGCTTCTCCGGCCCAGGCTTCCCCAGCTCAAGGAGGCTGCTCACCCTGCTGGCCAATGTGGGATTCGGGTTTCCAGGAGCCATGACCCCAGCAGCCTCGCTGCCTCTGCCCTGCCCTCTGCTGGCTGTTGGTGTTAAATACACAGGGCTCATTCCCAGAGAAAGATATCAAAAAGTGCAAGTGTCAGTTGCTCAGTCGTGTCTGACTCTTTGCGACCCCATAGACTGTAGCCCGCCAGGCTCCTCTGTCCATGGGATTCTCCAAGCAAGAATACTGGAGTGGGTTGCCATTCCCTTCTTCTAGAGGACCTTCCCGACCCAGGGATTGAACCCAGGTCGCCTGGGTTACAGGCAGATTCTTTACCATCTGAGCAACTAGGGAACTCCAGAAGATGAGATAAATCAGAACCAGTATTTTATCCCAGTGGAGAGTTTTTGACCTACTGACTGTGTTCATTCATGTTAATATTTATTGAGAGCCTGTTTGGGTTAGAGGCTGGGGGTCCAGAGTGAGCACAAACTGATGCAGTCTCTGTTGTCTCACGGCCCTTAAGATCTAGGAGGGGAGAGAGGATGAAACAGACTGTCATAGGTGTGGGTTGCGGAAGGAAGCCAAGCTCGGCGAGTAGATGGCAGAGTAGTGGCCAGAGCAGGGTTTCCCCGAAGAGGTGATGTCTGAGCTGAACCTCGCAGGATGATGGATGTTAGTGGGAGCGGGGGCTGTGTCGCGAGGGCAGTCCAGGCAGTGAGACAGCGAGAGCAGGCCCATGGCAGGCAGGAGGGAATCTGGGGCCTGCCTGGGACCTGGGATACCCAGGAGGTGATGAGGACACAGTTAGGCAAGGGGAAGGCCGGGCTTGCAGGAGGACGTTGGTCATCATCTTAAGAGCAGAGAGAAACCACTCAAGGGCCTTGACAGATTGGGCTTCTGAAGCCTGGAGAGGGTGGAGATACCCAGTGGTGGCCCTTCTGAGACCTTCCACTTGGCAGGCAGCTCTTGGGATCCATTTATTCTCCTGCTTCGAGGGCTTGTCCCAGGAGAACAGTGCAGCCCCTGGGGTGCTCGCCCTCACTCTGGTCTCTTCTGGACATTGCAGCCTTTTCTGTCTTCACCTACCATCATTGGTGACCCCCATTCTCACAGACACACTCCCTCTGCCTCCCCAGCTGCTCTGCTTCTGGGGTGGTCACGGTGCAGACCAGGCTGTTGACTTTATCACCCTGTTGGGTTGGGGGGTGCCACCTCCTTCCAGCCTGGCCTGCCCTGCGCACCTCTGCCTGGAGGGATGATGGTACAAAGGCCCTGGTGGGGGAGCTGGGTGTGTTGTGCTGGAGCTCTGGTCTCACCTTGCATGCATTTCTCTCTCTCTCTCTCTCCGGCTAGTTCAAGAGGCCGACTCGCTTGCCAGTGTGCCCCTGGGAGCTGCCCACCCCACAGTACCAGCCTCAGCCAAGAGAACCAAGGCGGCCGCTGCGGCAGGGGGCCAGGGCGGGGCCTCTAGGAAGGAGAAGAAGGGGAAGCACAAAGGTTGGCTTGCTTTCACTGCCCTTTCTTTGGGATGCCTGGCCCCCACCATGGGGCTGGCAGGAGTCTTGTCCTCCAGACTTGGGGGTGAGGGGCTGGGTGGGAGGCCTCGGGGAGAGCCCCGACTGGCACTCAGGAACCCCCTGCTGGCTCACAGGCCTCCTCCCACTCACATGGGACCGGGCTGGCCCGTGGGCATGGGCAGGACTCTCCTGCTGCCCCAGGACGTGAAGTCCAGCTCAGCTGTGGCCCAGGAAGCCCCTCCCGGTCCGCCCGAGCACCCTTCACCCTGATCAGGACACTCCTCTGAGGGCCTCGGTGTCTCCCGGGCGGCCCGTCTCCCCCTCGGGCAGTGCTCGGTGGTCTTCTGGGATTCCTCACTTCTCCAGTCCCATTTCCACCCTCTTGGCCCACAGACCAGTCTGTTCCCTCTGCTCCTGCCTCTCCAGAAAAGATCCCTGGAGACCAAGGCCAGTTACAGTGGCCCTGCCCTGAGTCCCGTCTCTGCTGGCCACCCTGTCTCCTCAACCCTTGTTCCTGGGAGTGGCTTCCAGGCCTCCGCATCATGGTCGGACAGTGGTGTGTTGGGTCTGAGGGCCTGTGGAGCTGACCGTGGCATTTTAGGCCAAGCCCAGATGTGTGGGCCAGGCCTCATTTCTGGTCCCGAAGCTGTGGCAACGTGGGCAGGAAGGTTGATGGGGGTGGGAGCCCCTCCATTTGGGAAGGCGAATGTATGCCGACCTGTCTTTTTCCAGGGGCCCTGTGTGTTCCACTGATGTGTGTGAGTGTGTGCGTGTGTGAGGGAGAGAGAAGGCTGGCCCTGGCAGTGCAGAGCTGGCCGTGTCCGAGCTGAGTGGTGGCCTCGCTGTGTCGGACCCAGCCTCGTTCTCCCTCCTGTCCTGCTCACCATGTAGTTGGAGCTGGCTGCCGGCTGCCTAGGGACGAGAGGTATTTCAGTCCCCCCCTCGGCCACAGATGTGGCGGAACAGCAGAAGAAATGGAGCCCGTGCCCCTTCCTAGCTCACCCACTGTTAAGAGGCTGAGAGCAGTCATTCATTTTTTTTAAAAATCGGTTTTGCAAATAAAGTTTTCAGAGGTGCGCCTGTTCTTCCCTTACCCTCTTCCTGGACACCTGGGGATCCAGGCTGCCCCGCCCCCTCCGCACCCCTGGATGGGACTCAGGAGTGTCCATGGCCTGCAGGCTCCGGCGGGTCAGCAGCATCGGCTGAAGACAAGTCTGAGGCCCGAGGCCCTGTGCAGATCCTGACTGTGGGCCAGTCCGACCAGGCTCGGGACGCGGGGGAGACGGCCGCAGGTGGCGGCGCACAGCCCGGCGGGCAGGACATCCGTGCCACGATGCAGAGGAAGGGTGAGCCCCGTGGGGGTCCAGAGACACCCCCCAAAGCTCAGCCCCAGGTTCTCAGATGCACCTTTCTCAGGGAGCATGGCCGTCCTGTGTCTGTTTCAGCCCCTCCCAGGCCCTGACAGGGGGCACACTTGGAGACCAGTGAGCAACTTGGGCAGGGACCCCTGAGAAGGCTGCATTGAGGGAGAGAAGTGTGGCTAAAGGAACCAGCCAGCCCACAGCCCAGCCCTGGGTGTCCCCATCCCCGTCTCCTGCCTGCAAGGAGGCCCAGATTTGGGGACAGATTTCCTTTCCCTTTGGTCCATTTGAGAAAGTTCTTTTCTTATGAAATGTCCCCACTGAGCTAGAGGGAGCAGGGCCAGGAGACTGAGAGGCAAGGCAGACCCTCCCAGGAGACCTGCTGCCCAGAGAGTGAGCTCTGCCCCAGGGAGGTGGCGGAGGGAGAACCCGCAGTGAACATGTTCTGAGATGTCGCACAAGGCACAGCCTCCTGGAGGAAGGCTGCTGAGGCTAGGGTGAAGATGTGAAGGCATTAGATGTGGCAGGTTTTGGAGAGGATGGGCTGCCTCGGTAGCTCAATTGATAAAAGAATCCACCTGCAATGCAGGAGACCCTGGTTCGATTCCTGGGTCAGAAAGATCTCCTGGAGGAGGGAATGGCTACTCACTCCAGTATTCTTACCGGGAGCATCCCCACGGACAGGACCCATGGGGTCGCAAAGAATCGGACACGACTGAGCGACTTTCACTTTCTTGGGAGAGACTTGGTGGGCCCCGAGCATCAGGCTGAGTGAGGAGTTGGGACTTTTCTCGAGATTTTATAGACTTGGCCAGCCAAGGCCTCCAGTAGACTTGAGGCCAGAGACGGAGGCTCCCAGGCAGGGCCAGCTCAGTTCAGGCCTTGCTACCCAGGAGACAGGGCACCCTGGCTGCCAGACAGCGAGGGTCTGACAGCTGAGGCTGGGAGGGGGGCTGCACCCGGGGACAGTGACCAGCCCCAGCTTACGTATGCACAGGAGAATGTCCTAGTGTGCATCTGAATGTGTGCGTGGGAGTCTGTGGATGCGCGTGTGTACGTGCCACTCTGCGTGTGTGTCTGTGTGTGTGGTGTGTATGGGTGATTTGGAGCCAGTGAACGGGTGACTGTCTGGGTGTGCCTGTGTGACCGCTCGTCCCCTCCCACTCCTCTGCCTGACCCAGGCATCTCCAGCAGCATGAGCTTCGAAGAGGAAGAGGAAGATGAGGACGAGAACAGCTCTAGCTCCTCCCAGCTCAACAGCAACACCCGCCCCAGCTCTGCCACAAGCAGGAAGTCCACCAGGGTGAGTGAGGAGCTCCTGCTCAGTAAGAAGGCAGACGGCAGTGTTGCCCGGGTGGGAGGGGAATGAAGTAAAGTGATGCAGAGTTGGCGTGCCTGTCAAGAGCTGCTTTCCCCGGGGCTCTTCTGTCTTCTCAGTCTTCAGTCAGGCCAGAGGGCAACGGAGCTGGAGTCGGACAGCATGTTCCAACTCCCTGTTCCCTCCATCCCCACCCTGGGGTGCTGCGCTGAAGGAAGGGCTAGGAAGCCAGCTGCTGGCCCAGGGCTGGGGTCTCTGTGCCCACATCCCAGGGTGCAAGCCCTGTCTCCCACCACCACCACCACATGGGGGTAGCTTTGGATTCCAGACCACCAACTTCAGCGGCTTGGGGTCCCTGTCTGGGGCTCAGGCTCTTCCTCTCTCTTGGGCAGGAGGCAGCCTCGGCCCCCAGCCCCACAGCCCCCGAGCAGTCAGTGGATGTTGAGGTCCAGGATCTCGAAGAGTTTGCCCTGAGGCCGGCCCCCCAGGGGATCACCATCAAGTGCCGCATCACACGGGACAAGAAGGGCATGGACCGGGGCATGTACCCCACCTACTTCCTGCACCTGGACCGCGAGGACGGGAAGAAGGTGAGGTTGGCTTGGATGCGCAGTTTGACCCTGTGGGCTTAAGGTCCTGGGGGCTGGAGTGGGACTGGAAGCCTCAGCTCCAGCACTGACCTGCCAGTTCCCCCAAAGAGACAGAAGGCTGTGTGCCCCGTCGGTGCATACGTGTGCACACGTGTATGTTCAAGAGCTGAAGCGAGGGGATCACTTGTGTGAGTGAGGGTGTGTGAGTGGTCCTGGGATTGCATGTGGACTAGAGGCTGGGCCTGGAACATGCTTGACTTTGCTCCACTCCCCAAGGTGTTCCTCCTGGCGGGAAGGAAGAGAAAGAAGAGTAAAACTTCCAATTACCTCATCTCCGTGGACCCTACTGACCTGTCTAGAGGAGGGGACAGCTACATCGGAAAACTGCGGTACCAGCATGCCCCCAGGAGGCCAGCAGGGGTGGGGCAGGCAGGGGCAGGCTCTGTTGAGGGCAGCTCCTGCCCCTGAAGGAGGTCAAGTGTCAGATCCTCTCCCAGGGTCCTCTCTGTCCATCAGATCAACCGCAGGCTCAGATCTGTGCTAGCCTGGAGCCAGATTGGAAGATAAGCCTCACTCATCCTACCTTAAGCTGCTCCCAGGCAGAGGGAGCACAGGCCCCCTAGGGGGACAAATCAAACCCTAGGATGTCAGGGATGATGTAGGCCACCCTGGAAGAGCCGCCTTGGTCTCACAGTCAGTGCCAAGGGGCAGGAGTAGGCCCTTGAGGGAAGAGGAAGCAACCTTGGGTTGGGGCCAAGGCTCTGAGCTAGGCCTCAGGTGAGGGAGGGTGTGCTGAGAAGTGTGGCAGATTCAGGAGCGTAAGTCAAGCTTAGAGCTGGAGTTGGGGCTGGACCATAACTCGCAGGCTGAACGGGACAGAGCAGATCATCTCCACTCTCCATGGGGTGCCGAGTTTCCTCTGCAGTCTTGCCGGGTGCCCCTCTGGTAGCTCACCTACCACGAAGGGAGCCACTCCAGTTCCTCCAGGGAGAGTTTCTGTAGCACTCCAATTTCCCTGAACTCAATTGAGATGCCCTTTGATTAAACTCGGAGCAAGTCGAGGCCCTCTGTCCACGAAGCGCCTTCTGAGATGATTCTGTGAACAGTGTACCCCCAGGTCCGCTCCTGGCCCAGCCCAGAATGCTTTGTAGGCACCATGTAAGAGCCTCTGATCTGCTCTCTGTCCACAAAGGTCATGGAGGTCCCTTCCAGTCTTTCCTCCATAGGACAGCCTCTGAGCTAACTCCCTGCCCAGGGACAGAGGGTGCACAACCCTACACTGATGGTGTCTGTCCTTTAGGTCCAACCTCATGGGCACCAAGTTCACCGTTTATGATAATGGAGTCAACCCTCAGAAAGCATCAGCCTCTACTTTGGAAAGTGGAACCTTGCGTCAGGAGCTGGCTGCTGTCTGCTACGTGAGTTGTGGGCCCTGGATCTCTGGGCTTCCAGTTAGACATGACACTCAGGACTTGCTACCTGTCTGTGGCCTATTCCATCTACTCTTATGGGCAGACAAAGAGGTGCCGTGGAGTGGCCCCTGCCTGGGACAGAACACAGCTGACCACCTGCCTGGCAAGTTCTGGGAACTCGGGCTGCCTCTCTGCAGCCCAGCCTGGATGCCTCCTGGGAAGAAGGAGGCAGGAGGCCTGGGTTCATGTTGGCACAACCCTCCAGTCTTCCCTCCAGTATTCAGGTCCTAAATGGACTGTAAGGCCCTTTGCATAATCATCATTATCACTGAATAGTCAACCTAAGAGCTTGAGGCGATCTTCTTTATTATATAAATGAGGAAACTGAATATCAGAGGTTGGGTCACTTGCCAGTGTCACACAGCTCATAGATACCGAACTGGGATATAAACACAAGGAATTTCTCCATCTAATTTCAAAATGAGGGACTGGTACCATTAACTTGGGACTGCATAGCTGTTTTGTATGATCCAATGGTGCCACCTGCTGGTCAGCTCTGGGGAGGCAGTCTGAATCTCTTCAGGTGGTACTTAGCCCCAAGTGCCATTTGAGGCACTGAGAGACAGTAGTGAAAGAAGATACACTCTTCTGGGGCTTCAACCCTGAGTGGGGGAGGTAAGCTATAAAACAGCTATGTGACATTCAGAAAACTAAGATCATGGCATCTGGTCCCATCACTTCATGGCAAATAGGTGGGGAGACAATGGAAACAGTGAGAGACTTTATTTTGGGGGCTCCAAAATCACTGCAGATGGTGACTGCAGCCATGAAATTAAAAGACACCTGCTCCTTGGAAGAAAAGCTATGACCAACCTAGACAGCATATTAAAAAGTAGAGACATTACTTTACCAACAGAGGTCCGTCTAGTCAAGGCTATGGTTTTTCCAGTAGTCATGTATGGATGTGAGAGTTGGACCATAAAGAAAGCTGAATGCTGAAGAATTGATGCTTTTGAAGTGTGGTGTTGGAGAAGACTCTTGAGAGTCCCTTAGACCGCAAGGAGATCCAACCAGTCAATCCTAAAGGAAATCAGTCCTGAATATTCATTGGAAGGACTGATGCTGAAGCCGAAACTCCAATACTTTGGCCACCTGATGTGAAGAACCAACTCATTTGAAAAGGCCCTGATGCTGGGAAAGATTGAAGGCAGGAGGAGAAGGGGACGACAGAGGATGAGATGGTTGGATGACATCACTGACGCAATAGACATGAGTTTGAGTAGGCTCTTGGAGTTGGTGATGGACAGGGAGGCCTGGCGTGCTGCAGTCCTCAGGGTTGCAAAGAGTCAGACACGACTGAGCGACTGAACTGAAGAAGGATAAAATAAAGCAGGAAGAGAGCTCAGTTCAGTTCAGTTGTTCAGTCGTGTCTGACTCTGCCACCCCATGAACCGCAGCACGCCAGAAGAGGAAGAGGGCTATGATTATTCTTTTAGGAAGGATGGCAGGGAGGGCCTCACTGAGGTGGTGCTTGGATAAAGGCCAGAAGGAAGTGAGCGCCAACCGTGCAGGTGTTGAGAATATGGTGAGCAAAAACGCAGGCATGTCAGGGGAGCAGAAGGAGGGCAATGAGTGTAGCGGAGAGTAGGTGGTGAAGAGAGCGGGTGATGGGGCCATATTTCATGAGGCCTTGCAGGACGAGGTAAGACCGTCATCTTTTACTCTGAGTGAACTGAGAAGAACGACCTGACTCACCAGGACTGCTCAGCACTGTGTGGAGAACCGATGACAAGGAGGTGGGGTGGGGGCTGAGGAAACGAACAGTCCAGCTGAAGGCTGGTCCTTGCTCTTGCTGAGAGACAGTGGTGGTTGAAAAGTGGTTGAATTCTGAGTATAACCTGAAGGAAGGGCTGACAGCATTTGCTGATGGGTTAGAAGTGGTATGTGAGGGTGGGGGGAGTTAAGTTACGACTCCAGGTAGTTTGAGCAGATGGAGGAATGGAGATGTCATTTACTGGAGGAATGGAGATGTCATTTACTGGAGCAAGGAAGATGGTAAGCACAGCTTGTTTGGGCAGAGTGGAGATGAAGGAGCCGATTCTGGACATGGTAAGTTTACAGATGCCTCCTGTACATTCGAGTGGTGATTGACGAGCTCATCTTTATCCCGTCCTCCAGTCTGTCCAGCAGGTAGGTAGAGTCTTCAGATGGCCAGTATTGAGCGAACTTCTCTCTTTCGCAGGAGACAAACGTCCTAGGTTTTAAGGGGCCGCGGAAGATGAGTGTGATTGTCCCGGGAATGACCATGGTTCATGAGAGAGTCTCTATCCGGCCCCGCAACGTGAGTCGCCACCCACCCCACCCGCTTTCCCTGTTCTCCCCGCCCCTTCGCGCACTTCGGAGGGCACAGCTCCAGCGGGGGTGTGTGTGTGTAGACAACAGGAGAAGCCCTAGGGGTCTTAGGGAGATCTAAGGACCCCCACCCCGGGGCAGATCATTCTCTGGGGTGGCCATGGGGCCGAGGCCCGGGCCTGGCTCAGCCGAGGCTGCCCTCCCAGGAGCATGAGACGCTGCTAGCGCGCTGGCAGAACAAGAACACGGAGAGTATCATCGAGCTGCAAAACAAGACGCCCGTCTGGAATGACGACACGCAGTCCTATGTACTCAACTTCCATGGGCGCGTCACTCAGGCCTCGGTGAAGAACTTCCAGATCATCCATGGCAATGACCGTGAGTGTTTCTACCCTGACTCATGACTGTCCGCGTGACCCTGGGGCCCTTAGCTTGGGATTTAGCCCACTCAGCCCTGCCTGTAGAGGTCAGAGTTTAAGGACATGGGTTATTTGGTTAGTAAAGGACTTTCTAACCTTAATGACTGGGAGGCCCTGGAAGGACCTCCTCTGGAGCCCTGACCCTAGATTCTGTGCTCACGGCAGAGTCTCAGGCGCGGGACCCCCCTTTGAATGGACTTCCTCTCCTTCCCCATCTCCTGGTGTGTGTCTGCGTCTTATCACCTGTTCCATCTCTCCTACCACTTCTCCCATTTGGTCTGTGCTTTACCTCCTCTGGGATTCTCCTGGCATCTCTGCTTCTGGCCTTCTCTCTGCCCCCTCATGATTTGGTTGTCTGTCTGTCCTTCCGCATCCCTGACCTGCCCTTCTCTCTGTCCACACTTCTGCCTGGCTCCAGCGGACTACATCGTGATGCAGTTTGGCCGCGTGGCAGAGGACGTGTTCACCATGGATTACAACTACCCGCTGTGCGCGCTGCAGGCCTTTGCCATTGCCCTCTCCAGCTTCGACAGCAAGCTGGCCTGCGAGTAGCGGCTGCCTCGTGCCCTCTGGGGTTGCCCAGCCTGGAGTGGAGCCGCCCGCCTGCCTGTGGAGCAGCCCCACCGACCCCTGTACATAGGCCCCCTGCCAGGTGAACCTTTGGCTCGGTGGGCCCCCGGGCTCAGCCACCCGGGAACTGGCTCCTCCGCCTTTGCTGCTGAGGCAGAGGAGTGGGGGGCATGAGGGGACCAAGGCAAATCCTTTCTGTGCCCCACTCTTGGGTTAGTATCCTGCTGCAGCCGTGTTTGCCAAGCGGAGCAGCCTCTTCAGCCGGGGAGGTGGGAGGAGGTGGGGAGGGAGAGGAAGCACAAGGCAGGGCTGCCGCGGCCCAGCGTCCACTCAGCCCGGACTCAGACGACCATGGGGCCCCAGCAGTGCGGGGCTCGGTGAGTGTGTGTGTGCGAGAGTGTGTGTGTGAGTGTTGGGGCACGTCAGCTTTACATAGCACAGGCTTGGGTAGCTGAGCTGGCCCTGAACTGCAGAAAGTCCTCGAGCATCAGCTGGCCTCCGCCAGGCCTGGGAGGAATTGGGGTGGAAAGGTGAGGGGCAGGACCCTGTCAGGGTTGCAGGGCCCGGCTGTGGCTGTGGGAGTTGGCTGGCAGCCTGGGGTTGGGGCTCGTTTGATTTCTCTAGGATTTCTTAGTGTGTGCAGAGGCAGCAGGAGGCCGGCCCCCAAGGCCAAACGTCTTAGCAGGTAGGGCCTGTAGGATCCATACAGGCTGAGCATACAGGTGGCACGTGGGCCAGGGCTGTCCAGCAGCCCTGTTGGCTGACCCAGGGAACCCCAGGATGAGCCCCAGACTGCACACACGTAGGTGTGCCTGGGGCTCCTGCCTGTGCTGCAGCTCCCTGCAGCCAGCCTAGGCTGTGGCCACTGAGGGCGTGTGTGTAGTTGTGAGCTGGGAATGGGAAAGGGTGAGGACAGCGGGAGGCATGTTAGAACCACAAGGGATCAGAGGTGGCAGGACCGACCTTTAGAGATCACCTAGAAGATGGACTTGCCTGGGGTCACCTGGCTGGTTAAGGGCAGAATTTGGATTTCAGTTCCCTTCATTTCCTTGTTCCCACCATCCCCCCAAAAAAACTCTCTCTGGCCTTCCTGGGGCGCAGTGTGCATTCTCACGCACCTGATTCCAGACTTAGAAATGTCAAGAGGTGGTGAAATTGAGACCTTTTCAGTGGGAAACCGGGCAGTTCCCTGCTGAAAGCTGTCTGGATTTTGCATGTCCATCTGACCAGGACTGGCCTGTCTGGCTCCCCCCACCCTGAGGGCAGGCTTTAGCAAGGCTGCTGCCCAGGTGTGACAGCTGTGACAGGTGTGGGTGGCCTGACCTCTCCCTCTGCCGCCCTCCCCCTCGGATGGCACCATCCACGCTGCAGACTTGGGGACGCTTGCGTATGTGTCATTCGCCCTGACAGAGGCTGCCGGCCCAGATGGAGATCAGAAATCAGTGGGAAGCAAGCGAGAGTCATTCCTCACTTCAGAGTAGATGGATGTCCTTGGAAAGACTACACAGAAGTTGGGTTTTTTAAAAGTCATACTTCAAACATGTTAGCAAGGCCCTGAGTGAGGTGGTGCAGCTGTTTTGACTTCAGTGGAACGAGGCTGTTCTCATTTCCTGGGAATCTAGGTTTTCACTTGTTGAGTGCTTAAAGCGAGGCCTCCTGTCCTAGCAGGGACCTGGCCACACCTGGGGCTTCCGTCTCTGGTTGTTAATATCGTCTGGTATCTAGACCACTCTGACTTGGGACCTTCTTGAGGGCGCTGGAATTTTCTGTCCTGGAGCAGGTCCACTTCCCAGGGAAATATTGTTGTGCTGTCCTCCTTTCCATAGTCCCAATTTGGCTCTTCCTGTCTTGACTTTTGAGAAGAGAGACCTACTGACATTTGGAATGACAGAAGCTAGATGACCTCGAACGTCTAGTCAAGCTGTTTCTCTGGGTCAGTGATTTTAAGGTAGAAAGGTTGATCCTGGATCTTTGAGAGAGGGAGGATCCTGGTGGCAGAGTGGAGAATTCATCAGACATACAATGGAAAATGTGTCTCCTGCTCACTCCTCTAGTACACAGAGGATGGGTCGACGGGTGTTTCATTAGGGTCAGGAGTGTGGCCTGAGAGTTCCAGCCTGGCAGTGGCAGAGGGTAGCTCAGTGACAAAACCCTCTGTTAGGTACTGAGTGACAGGCAAGAGCACTCATCACCTGCTGGAGACCCAGCCTCGCAAGGTCTTTTTTAAGACCTCATTCTGGGTGATGCTGGTTTTCCTTAGCCATGGGCCCAGACTCCTAAACCTGCTGGGACCCCTGCAGACCACTTGGGCTCAGTCTCTCTCCCACAGTAAGAGTCCTTGCCCTTTGTACCCACTACCCAGATGGTCCTTGGTTGGGCAGGGAACTTGGTGATGGAACAAGCATGCCCCAAGGGCGTTGGGTAGCTGGGGCCTTAGGCAGCTCCTCTGTAACTGCTCCTGCCGCCAGCTCCTCCTGGGGCCACACCCCATCTCTTCCCCCACACAGTTCTGCAGAGCAGTAAGGTTCACATCCCTAACTCTTCTCCAGTCCTGGCTTTTCTTTCCTTATGGCCCTAAGGTGCTCTGTGTCTGTCTCTTTGTGTGTATCTGGGGCCAAGGGCAATCGGTGAACAATCAATTAAGGTTTCCTATTATGATCATATTTCTGTGGATGAATAGGAAAGGAATGAGGATGTAGCTATGATCACCTGTGGATTTTGTTCATTCATTTCATGCCCTTTGATCAGAAAGCGTACCTGGGAAAGTACCACCTCCTTCTCCAGAGGTTCTGCTTGGGAAGACACTATCCAAAAAAGTGTAGTTCTTCAGTTTCCACTCTGCATTATCTGGAGAAATTGGTGTGTTGCACGCGTGTTTTGGATGAATTTGAACTTATTGTAGTTGAATGTGCCTTAAAAATCATGACACTAATTCAGAACAAGCATGTGAGGTCCAGACCCATGCTGAGGACAGGTGTTAGAAGCCAGGGAGTGTTATCGTCACAGGCTAGAAGAGAACCTCTGGGGCCCGCCTCCTGCAGTGACAAGAAGGAACAAAACTATAGAAGCAGATGTCTTTTTTTTGCTCTAGAAATAGTGGGGCATTTACCTCAAAATGAATTTACCATATATTCAGAGTTCTGAACTTAACAAGCCACAGTGATGATTTCAAACTAAGATGCCTGTGCTTTCCTTACAGCAAGTGAGGGGGGGGTGGGTCCACGGCTCTGTTAACGCAAGCACAAATTTCGTCTCCAGGGTGGGGTCCCTGGTCTTCCCTTCTCTACAGTTCCTTACCCCAGCTGAGACAGCCCTGTGACCTCGGGATGCCAGGGGGCGCTCAGAGCACACGTGTCCAGAGAGCTGGAGGAGGCTGCTTGCTCTGGTGCCAGCACTGAGGGGGGCCTGACTCCTTGGCACTCAGGGCCCAGCGCCGGGACCCTACAGTGCCCTGGGCCCTGGCCTGTATAACTGGAGCGGCCCCCAGAACAGGCCAAACTACGGGCTCTTGTTTTTGAGTTTATTGGTCATCTGTCCTTCCATGCCTCTAGTTTTGCAGTTTTTTTTCATCTCAGGATATGGGGGGGAAAGGCCAACAGAAGTTATGGGGCAGGTTTGGTTTTTTAATTTTGCAACCAGGTTGAGAAGCAAGTTGGTCTTACAGAAAGCACTGCTGCACTTAGTAATCAAGTGATTCTGAGCAAACCACGTGATTTTTCTAGATCTGTTTTCTCACAGAATAAGGTTAGACTGTCACAGCTTGCGGTAGGATTCGGGGTGAATGAAAGTTGGTCCTTGCTCATCACTTTCTGGCTCATCACTGTGCCTTTTTTCTTTCCTGAGAAAGATGTCACACCTCTTTCCTCTTCTGTTCTCTTGTCCCTCCCTGCTTCCCTCTCAAGATCCAGGCAGAGCTGGAAATTAGGCTGAGATCCAGAGTTTCCTAGAAAGTAACAGAGTGACTTAGAAAGGGAAGCCCAACTCTGGCCTCTTTAGTCCTGCATTTGGTGACAAAGGGGACTTAGAATGGTGACACTTTTCTTGCTGAGAGCATACATTTAGCCAGTTTGCATAATGCCTAGAATGTGTATGTCTGTTTGCACAAGATTGTCTTTTCCTATTTTGGAGTGGTCAGACATTTTATTTTTGTTCAAAATTATCGAGTTTTAGACAAACTTGCAAAACTGTGCTTTTATTAAGTGATTTTTTTGAATAAACTCTTTGGTATTCTGGAGCAAATGTATTTATTTATTGGTATGTGCAATGACAAAGTTGGTATTTTCCCATGTTGACATTATGTATGTTGTAGAACTTAATGTTTGTCTAAGTACAGACCATATATCAACAAATTAAACTTGAACTGTTTCAACACTGCTGTGCACTTTTTTCCCCCCATGAAAGAAAAAACATGTTTCTTACCTAGAAGTTTTTTTCTACAACATTCATTCCTTCTGCCCTAAGAGCCTCAGGGTAGGGCAGGAGGGTGGTGGTAACAAGGGGATCATAGTTGGGTTGGAAACAGTCACCTGTGGGAGGAAACTGTCTTTCCTCTGGCTGTGCTCCTCAAGTTTAAAGATGGTCAGAACCCCAGATGTAGAGGCTGGGGAAGGCTGGAAGAAGGGTAAAGACAGGAGGTACTAAGCTAGCTCATCCTTTGCAGGCTCAGCTGTGCCAGCCGGAAGAGCGGGCTGCTGCTTCCTAGTAAACCCTGTGGGCCTGGCCCTGAGGAACAAACACAGGGATGTGGAGCTGGAAAAAGGTGGGGAAGGCCAAAGTGGTGGAAATAACATGAAGACCTAGATGCTGGGTTCCTCTAGCCATATGCAGAGCAGCCCGACCTGTTTAAACAGAACCTGGACACACTACACGCTTGGGAATTTTCTTTTCAGCCTGTGGCAGATCTGAAGTCAAGAGGAAGGGAGGCTGCAGTTATGCCTGACAGCTACAGGTCTGGTCCTAGGTGGGGAGGACCAAAACTGAAGTCACCCAGTGACTGCGGGACCTGGGCTCTGGGCCATTCCTGGCAGTCAGGATAGCCTTGGAGTGTCAAGTCCAGCAGCCCGGCACGGGAACTTGGTGAGTGCTATGCTGTTGACGGCACTGACCTGAGCACCCAGCACAGGCTACACCCTGGACGGATCCTATACACAGCATCTTATTTCATCCCAACGGCTCTGCAAGGGGAGAGCTTCCCAATTCAACACTGAGGAAACTGGTACTTAGAGCAGTTAAGGAGTACTCTAAGGAAAAGGAGAAATTTGGCCTATTTAATTTGTTTAAGAAAATGGGAAAGGAAAAACCTAACGTTAGGTACATTTTAGAAAGATTTGTATGAAAATCATCAAGGCAAAGTCTGTGATACTTTTTTTTTCTCATTTCTGGGTAGCTGACATGTTCAATTTTCCTCTGGAATATAGTCTGGGTTGAGGGAATTTAATGTGGTGATGAGTAGTGTTGGTTTATTACCCCAGATCAAGAACCTACCTGGACTGTGGCCTCTCTCCATGGCTTTGCCTCTGGGAAATAGCATATGCAGAACACTACTATGATAAAAAGGAAAGAGGATTTTGTAGTTTAGTGATCAGGTTAAAGATGATCTCTTCAACAGCTCTGGACAGGGTCCATGGAGAGTCCTGGTTGATAGCTATTATCCTGGTGTAATTATTATTAAAGTTCCCTTTTCCTAAAATGTCCCAGTTTGGACTGTAAGTCGTTGGATGACCCAGGCCATGGAAGGTGCATGGGGTGCTCACAGGCATCTCTTCCAGAGGCCGCACGAGCCTCCACTCCTCACTGCAGCTCTCTGTCCCTGGCTCCCGAGCTCCCACAGCATTGGTCCTGGAGCTAGGGAGGTGCTCTGCTTGTGCTCCTGGCCTGACCAGGGAAGGGCATCTCCAGGCCAGATCACCCACCTGAGTTACTAAGCATGGCCCCACATGATGCAATTATTTCCTAGGCCAACTGTCTGACCCCAGAGGTATGACTCTGCTCTACCATGGTGCCCAAAAGTCACTGCAGACCTAGTGCCAGGGGACTGATCAAGTTCTCAGCCTAGATCAGTTCTGGAGAAATGAAGACCAGGAGAAAAAGAGATGACAAAAACCAGGCCCATGACTTTGGTCATCTTGGACTGTATATATAAATATAATCTCATCCCTGAAGAATAACGTAATTCTGAAAAATCCAAAAAGGACTGCCTAATCCGAAACGACTGAAAAGTAAATTTTTTAAAATATAAATACATAAATATTTTCCTGTTATATAAGCCCACCAAGAATCAGGGCAGCAAGAATCTTCATGAGGTCTCAGTACTTGGGGCAGGAACTGTTTCTACAAGCCAGTTTCGCCCAGAGATGAACATTCCAAATAAAGAGTTGGTTATGTGACACCTTACATACCAGCCTCAAATATCAAAATACCTGAACATCCATTTACTTTCACATCTCACTGCTCTACCACCACTCTTTCTGCCAACTGTATCCTTTCTCTTCCTTGCACATCTGGAGAAGTTCATAGCATCCCTCAAGATCCATCTCCTCTGTGGAGTTTCTTGGAAGTACTTTAGCAAAAGTGACCTTTTCTTCCTTTGTGCTCATATGGATTTGGGTCCATATCTCAATTATAGCACAAAATCTTGCACAATAAAGTAGCTACCGCTTGCTGAGTGGTTATCCTTTATGAGATAGGACCAATGCTGTTTTATAAGCACTGATGATTTCACTTAATCTCCGTAACTGGATTTAGTCCTCATACCCTCTAAGACCTGGGCTCTGACTCCCCAGCTTTAGCGATGAGAAAGCCAAAGTTCTCAGGGTTAAAGAGCTGGCCAGATTCTACAACTAGAATAGACAAGGATGGAACTGTGACCAACATTTCTCTGCCTGCAGAACTCACCATCTTGAGCCCTTTTACAGTTTACAGTTCATTTTAAAAAATAAACTGGATAAGGCTCTCATATTCAACTGTTTTTTCCTCAAAAGCAGGAATTATGCAGTGGTCTGCAAGATGAATAAATGAGAGAATAAGCAGAAGGAAACAAACATCCACCTCTAATAAGGGAATCATATCCTAAGGCAAAAAAGAAACTTGAACCAGAGTCCCAGAACCCTCCTCATAAATCAGCCCCTCACTGTGATGAAGAGAAAGAACATGGCAAATAATTTATCGAAGCAGGAAAGAGCACCTACATTATTTTTTACCTTCAGCATTATATTACATCTAGATTGTTCTCAGTACATTTTAAACTCCTTTCTTTACAAGTGAATCTAATGTTCTACACAGAGAGAGATACAGTATGCTTTCTATGGACTCAGTCTTCATTGACTTTTCTCTGTAGTCATTAACAAGAAATGCATAGCTGTAGCTGACACATCATCTTAATATGATCCTGTGACAGTAGTGTATATGCTTATATGTGATCTAACAGTGATTAAATTATTTTCTTGGTCTCTGACTCATTCCAGGTATAGTGGAACTCTAAAAGCCAAGTCCACCTTTACATGATTTCTTAGTTTTCAAGTCTTCCACATTTCGTGGTCCTCGGGAATGTGTCCTCTTGAAACTCTCAGGTCTTACCTGTAAACTGAATTCACTCATCCTTACTATACAGAATACATCTTACCTCAAGGAGACACATGACCAATGGCAGCTCAGAAATTAGGCTTTGGGTTTGGTCACAGTCCTCCCTGTCCTAACCTACCTCCCACTTTGCCCAACTTTCTCAATAGACTCAGATATCCAAATACGGAACACATGGTCTGTTCCCAAGCACTGCTATATTGGGTCCCTGCAATATAGGGACCCAATGGCTTGGGTCCAAGGTCCTTAGATCAAGGACAGCACGTGGTCTACAAGTTCAATCCTCCTCGTTTCTGTTTTAATTTGTTGTTAAGAACAAATTCCCCAGAGGACACACATTCAGAAACAGCATTTAAACAAGGACTGCCTGTCAGTACATGGGTTTACTCTCCGTCAGCCACTCCTTGGCCTTGTGAGCATCTCATGGCAGGACCTCCACCCTTCGGCAGCCTTTCCTGAAGCTTCAAACCTTGGTTCCACAGGGCAAGGACTAAAGTCTCTATCTCAAGCTTCCTCTAGCCACGGAAGACCAGAGGTATGAAGGTGCTTCTACATTGGGCAGTTCTGTTAAGCAGAACAAGGATAAAGGAAGCTAGAGATCCAGCCATTATTAGAGAAAAACTGTTTCCTGGCAAGCCTGTCCCTGTAGAAGGATATGGCCACCCACTCCAGTATTCTTGCCTGGAGAATTCTATGGACAGAGGAGCCTAGCAGGCTATAGTTCATGGGGTCCCAGAGAGTCAGACACAACTGCGTGACTAACACTACTACTACTATTACCAGCAAGCCTCTAGGCTCATTCTCAGGTCAATGGGAGTCTTCTATGCTGGAGAAAAGTGGAGGTTTGAGGCAGCCTCGGGGCTCTACAAAAGGCCCTCACTGTAACAGGCTCCTCAAGAGGCCCTCGCTGTAAGTGGCTTCAGCTCAGGCAAGAGTCCCCGCTCTGGCCCTACCATTCCCACAAACAAAATGTTCTCCTTCTTGAACCCAGCATATCACTAACCTGCTCAAGGCCCAAAGAATAAGGCACCTTGGACTCAAATCTTCACTCTTGCAACCTTAAGTCCTCATCATGTGTAATTTGATGTTCGTCACAGGTAAACCATCTGTTACTTCTAACACGGAGAGTCAGACCTCTGCCCTGAGTGGTCCCATCTGTAATTATGATAGATCAAAAATTACTCAGTGGATCAAATCTCTGATGGAGCAAAGGAGGAAGAGAAAGAGGGAGGCTGTCTTGTGTTCATACTAATTTCTATGATGTTTTGTAAGGTGACAGGTGTGCAAGCACCAGGAAGGATTTATGATATCCATGGTAGTGGCCTGATTGGCTATGATACTTAAACACAGAGAATGAAGTACAGGGCACAGGGCCAAGGATGAAATCAGAGAGGAGAGAAAGGTCACCTTGGGACTACAGTAATGGTCCTAGACTGACTGTTCTCAATCTAAACCCTGGGGATGCCGCTTCCTCAGCATACCACCTGGATCTGCTTTATCTGCACTGATGCCCGACTCTGCAACTCTCAAGTCATAGGGCCACACTTCATTGGTGGTTTCCTCCTGCTCACTGTAACTGTTTGCACCAAATCCAGCATTCTCTGCCAAGACGGCGGGATCCTCTTCTTCAGGAGACCAGCAGGAACATGGTTCTGGCTGTAGGTCACATGAGGTAACAGAATTATCTTCCTGAGCTCTGGGCTCAGTAGGCATTGCCCAACCCACAGGGTCTGATACTTCCTCTTCCAGCACTCCCATTCTTTCAGCCATTTCTTCAGCAGAGGGCTCTTTTGAGTCAGGGTAATCCACCAGGATGGTTTCTTGCCTATGCTTGATGCAATCTGAAAGGTCATAAATTGGATAAGTCTCTTCGGGATAACCTAGAGAAAAAAGTAGCATAAAGGTCTTACAAAGAATGTCTCTTCCAAATAAATAGTGTCAGGTTCAAAGAGGCTTCTCAGGCAGCAGCCATTCTATCCCAACAAATCCATTCAAGAAATCTCTAACAGGACTAACAGTTCTCAAGTTTCACTTGAGCAAATTCTTGGCGATCCAGCTGACTGTCCACCAGCTCTATGAAATACAAACTAATTCAGCTGAAAATCCCTTCTCAAGTTCAGGGTGCTTGGGGCAGAGTGTAAGTCTCACACCTCAAGCTTCTGCAGTAGTGATGAAGATTAAACAAACAACATGATCCTCAGTTTAAAAAAAAAAGTGCCAAACACCAGATGGAGAGAGCATAGCTCAAGGCTAATGTTTATAATTTCTATTTGGAATCATTTCCAAAGCTTCCCAGGGGTGGGGTGAGAGTGGGGGAGGAGGAAAGGAATGTTGAGCTCTTTGAAAAATACACCACAAAGCCTTCTACTAATCAAAACAATTGAAATGGCTTGCAAGTGTCAGAAATAGAGCACACTTTAGCAAGACAGGCCCAAGATCCCCAAGGACAAAGACTGCATTTTGAGAAGACAGAATTCCCATTGTTGGCTTCTTCGTCTTCGCGACAGGGAACAAAAGAAAACAACAAACTGGTAAACAACATGAATCCCAGCAATGATAATGAGAAAAGAGAAAATGATGCCAAATTAAAGAATGAAATGAAATAAATCTGTGTCAGCCAAGCCGAGCCTGAGCAGCAGATGGGCCGTGCTGGAGCTCATATGCCGGTGCTGGCAAC
The DNA here is from genome assembly GCF_963930625.1 of Muntiacus reevesi. Taxonomy (NCBI): domain Eukaryota; kingdom Metazoa; phylum Chordata; class Mammalia; order Artiodactyla; family Cervidae; genus Muntiacus; species Muntiacus reevesi. The sequence goes on from NC_089257.1 coordinate 48,026,842, forward strand.
AGAGCCGTGCTCACCATACAACGTGAAAGCCAGAGAATTCAAAACCCATTTGCACGTTATGATAATTGGCAAGTTGAACCCTAACATAAACCATTTTTTTTTTTGCCTACAAATTCTGAAAAGTTGGGGTCTTTTTTTTGTGCCATGCACAGTGTGGAGACACATTTTTACAACATTTATGATCGGGGGGGAAAAAAAACAGTCAAAGTCACACAGGCTTATTGTAGAAAATCTGAAAAACCCAGACAAGTTTTAAAAGAGAAAACAAATCACCTAGAATCCCATCACTAATAACAATGTGTTGTACTACCTCTAGCCTTTTTATAAGTGCAAGTGATATTTTTCTCTTTTTTAACAAAGAGGGATCATACTGTACATAAAATATTGTACCCAGATTCTTTTCCTTCAACATTATATCATGAGTACTTCTTCATATTATTAGGCATTTAAAAGTTGGCTGCAAAATATCCCATCATACAGCTACATAACTGACATGATTTACCATGCCCCTTCTGTAAGACATTCAGATTCTTTCCAATTTTCCATTATAAGTTTCATATTAGTTAAGATCTCTGAATATAAATCCATCTCCATTTCCCTATTTTTTTAAGATAGACTTTTAGAAATATGAAAACTAGACCAAACGGGAGGGACATTTTAAAAGCCTTTTTTATATTCTGCCAAATTACTTTCCAGAAGAATGGTATAAATTTTTAGTCCTACCAGTGACATAAAAAAACTGTCCTCCTCCTCACATCCTCACCAGCACTGTAGTAGCGTGTCAAGAATCTCGCCAATGCAGCCTTAGTTCCCAGGCTTAACTTACTGCGGACAGTATGCTGGGTAAACTGGAGCCTAGCTACCCAAGGTCCTCACAGTCTCTTTGGTCAAAGGCAGAGGCTGGGAAAGTTAGCTCTAGTTAGCTCCTAGCCACTGAATGCTTAAGAGTGAAATCTGTTTTCTGGCATATTTCTGCCTCTCCCTACACCAAGAACAAAGCTTAATGTTGGAATTTCATGACTATCTGCCTTGGTTTAAGATGGGGAAGCCTGCTGAAGAAAATCAAACAGTGACTCACATAACTACTTGAGTAGCCCATATCAGCCAACGTACTGATTACCCAAGAACTTCATTAAAAACATAAGCAAGAAACAAAAACTCACTGGTCCTACGAGGAAGTCAGCAGTCCAAAATGGGAACCAAACTAAGCAAACGAAAGTGAAAGTGAAAGTGAAGTCGCTCAGTCGTGTCCGACTCTTTGCAACCCCGTGGACTGTAGCCTACCAGGCTCCTCTGTCCATGGGATTCTCCAGGTAAGAATACTGGAGTGGGTTGCCATTTCCTTCTCCAGGGGATCTTCCCAATCCAGGGATCGAACCCAGGTCTCCCGCATTGCAGGCAGACACTTTAACCTCTGAGCCACCAGGGAAGGTCAATCACCTTTTAACTGACATTTCCAGTAATATTCAACTGGTTATTGTATGTATAAAACCAATCAGGCTTCAATATAAAAAAAAAGGAGCAAACAGAATATAAGAAAGAGCTGTCAGAAACTGAAAATCCTAATTGCAAAAAAAAAAAAAAAAAAAATTAACCCAAATAAGGAAGAAAAGAGTAGGTTGAAATAGACATGACTGAGAACCAAATTAATATATTATTAGAAGTTCAAGGTGAAGAATTCTCCTAGGACAAAGATAAATATGACAAAGAAATGGAAATTATGAGAAAAAAGATAAGCTGCACAGAAGACCTATCCAAGATCCAATCTTAGAATTATTACAATTCTACAGTGAGAGGGCAGAGTAGGTTAAATGGGAGCAATAATCAAAGAAATTATAAGAAAATATTTTTGAGTTGAAAAAAAGTCCCAAGTCTTCAGATGGATAAATACTAGGTAAAAATACTTTGAAAAATCCATACATTAATACATAGTCAGATATATGCTGATAAACTTGTACAAATTCAAACTTTTAAGTATAAAAAGAATACGAATTTCCAGACAGAAAACAGAAACTAGCTAACCAAAAACAGGTTGCCATTGAGAAAAAGAATAAGACTGGGATAAAAGTTATCATTTTCAACATCAAATGAAAGTAGAGAATGAAGCAATGTTTTCAGACTTATAAGGGAAAACAGCATGATCATACAATTTTATACTCATCCAAAAAATTATTTGTATCAAAGTGAAAAATTAAGTTAAGTCCAATACTTAGAAAACACTCTCTTCTATTTGGGGGAGCTGGGGGAAGGCCTTAAGGAAGTATTCTGACAGATACAAAAATTAATCAAAAGTTTAAAGAAAGAAGATACTGTATATAAGAAAGTGGTAAAAAATGAAATCTATAAGAATTATCAATGTAAAATAAATAATTATTGATAATGTGGTTAGAAATTTAATGACATTGTTAAATACTTAGAAAAGCCTAATATCTTTAAAAGCTGCATAAATCATTTGGAGCTAAAACTCTACATAATTTCAACAAAACCTAAGTAGTAGGTAGAAAATAAATAAGAATAATTTTACCTTATTTGGGAACAGGTTATATAATGAAGATTTGCAATTTGGAAGGAAAGAAGTAATTCCATTTTTCGTTTCATTGATTACTACTGAGAATGAAATAATTTTTCTTCTGTTTTGTAGCCAGTTGAACTTTTTTCTTTTGTGCACTGCATAGCTAGGTGGATATCAGTGTTTCCTAAATTAGTTGTAGAACTTTTTATATATTAAAGATATCCACTTCTTTGCTGATTATATTTGTTACAAGTATTTTTCCAATTTTAGTGTAGGCTCTGAAAACTTTTTGACCTTGTCTGATCTACAGAAAGTAAAAGTTTTATGTACACCATGTAAATTTTATGTTATGCTATCCTCTCCCTTATAATTTCTTGCATTGCTTTTTTAAATGAGTTTATCTTGTGTTAATTGTAGATTGATGTATAGTTATAAGAAATACAGAAATCCCATGTACTCTAGTTTTTTCTAATGATAACACCTTATAAAACTATACACTATAATATCACAACCAGGATGTTAATACTGATATAGTCAGTATACAGGACATTTCTATCACCACAAGGATCCCTTATATTGGCCTTTAATGGCCACACCTACTCCCTCCTGCCCCTAATTCCCTCCTTAACCTCTGGCAACTACTAGTCTGTTCTCCATTTCTATGCTTTTGCCATTTCAAGACTGTTATATAAACAGAATCACATTACATAATAACCTTTTACAATTAGTTTTTTTTATGCACCATAATCTGGAAATTCATCCAAACTGTTGCATTTATCAGTAGTCCATTCCTTTTTATTGCTACAATCTTTCCCAGCCATCAGAGTCTTTCCAATGAGCTGGCTCTTCGCATCACGTGGCCAAAGTATCAGAGCTTCAGCTTCAGCATCAGTCCTTCCAATGAATATTCAGGATTGATTTCCTTTAGGATTGACTGATTTGATCTCCTTGCAGTCCAAAGTGAAAGTGAAGTTGCTCAGTCATGTCCAATTCTTGGCGATCCCACGGACTGTAGCCAGCTCCTCTGTCCATGGGATTTTCCAGGCAAGAATACTGGAGCGGGTTGCCATTTCCTTCTCCAGGGGATCTTCCCAGCCCAGGGATCGAACCCAGGTCTCCCGCATTGCGGGCAGATGCTTTACCATCTGAGCCACCAGGGAAGCCCTGCAGTCCAAAGGGACTCACAAAAATCTCCAACACCACAGATCAGAGTCATCAATTCTTTGGCGCTCAGCCCTCTTTATGGTCCAACTTTCACATCTGTACGTGACTACTGCAAAAACCATAGCTTTGACTATACAGACTTTTGTCAGCAAAGAAATGTGTCTGCTTTTTTAATATGCTATCTAGGTTTGTCATAGCTTTTCTTCCAAGGAGCAAGCATCTTTTAATTTCATGCCTGCAGTCACCATCTGCAGAGATTCTAGAGCCCAAGAAGATAAAGTGTGTCACTGTTTCCACTGTTTCCCCTTCTATTTGCCGTAAAGTGATGGGATCGGATGCCATGGTCTTAGTTTTTTTGAGTGTTGAGTTTCAAGTCAGCTTTTTCACTGTCCTCTTTCACCTTCATCCAGAGGCTTTTTAGCTTCTCTTCACTTTCTGCCATAAAGGTGGTGTTATATGCATATCTGAGGTTACTGATATTTCTCTGGCAATCTTGATTCCAGCTTGTGCTTCATCCAGCCCAGCATTTTTCATGATGTTCTCTGCATATAAGTTAAATAAGCAGGATGACAATATACAGCCTTGACATACCCCCTTCCCAATTCTGAACCAATCCATTGTTCCATGTCCAGTTCTAACTGTTGCTTGTTGACCTGCATACAGATTTCTCAAGAGCCACAGGTAAGATGGTCTGGTATTCCCATTTCTTTAAGAATTTTCCAGTTTGTTGTGAGCCACACAGTCAAAGGCTTTAGTGTGGTCAATGAAGCAGAAGTAGGTGTTTTTCTGGAATTCTCTTGCTTTTTCTATGATCCAGCAGATGTTGGCAATTTGACTTCTGGTTCCTCTCCCTTTTCTAAATCCGGTTTGTACTTCTGGAAGTTCTTGGTTCACATACTGTTGAAGCTTAACTTGAACGATTTTGAGCATCACCTTGCTAGCATGTGAAATGAATGCAAGTGAGAAAAACACAGTATGTCTCCCCATTTATTTATTAATAGATCTTTGATTTTTTCATTAGTGTTGTATGGTTTTTCAGCATGCAAATCCTGTACATGTTTTGTGAAATTTACACCTAAGTCATTCATTTTTTTGAATGATTACAAAGTTTTCATTTTGATGCCACCATGTTCATTGCTAGTGTACAGAAATACAATTGATTTCTGTATGTTTATCTACCTCGCTGAACTCATTTATTAGTTTTAGCTTTTAAAATAGATTCCTCAGGGTTTTCTATCAGACCATCATGTGATCTGCAAGCAGGCCTTTTATCTCCTTTCCTTTCTTCCTGTAATACCAAGAACTTTCAGCACCATGCTGAATAAAAGTACTCATCCTTGCCTGTTCCCAATCTTAGGGAGAAAGCATTCATTGTTCACCATTAAATAAACTGTAGGTTTCATAGATTCTCTTTATCAAGCTGACAAAATTCCCCTCTTGTCCTAATTTCTGTTTTTATAATGAACAGATCTTGCACTGCTTTTATGCTCAATTTTTTTCCTGCTAAGAGCGAATACCTATTCACAACTATTTTTTTTCTAGTTTTTAAGGTTCTTCTCCTCCATCCTTAGCTATTTAATATACGTAGGGTTATTCTGATTTTAATATGTACGCTCTTACTTCTGCTCTGGCAATAATGAAGGCATGAGAATTCCCCTGTTAAACAACTAGAAAATCAAATAAAAGATATGAAGAGCCAATTTTCAAACATTATATAACAAAAGTAGTCATGGATCCCCACGGAGCTTGGAAGGCAAAGTTCAGGGAGACCAGAGCAGTGAGAATATATAGGGAAAAATACTGGAAGGAAAGGAGCTTCGCAAAGAGAGCTCCAGAGATCTATAGAGGGAACTCCTAATGTTGTTAATTGTGTTCGAATCTGTGCAGATATGGGATAAAACTAACCAGGGCCAGGAAAAGAAATGATAAAAGCATTAGGCCTGTAAATTCCTGGAGCTCACACATGGCTAGAACAGTTCACGTCCTTACCAGCCAAAGTGGAAAGACCTTGTGAAGCATCACACAGAGTCCAGAGAAAGATACTACTTTACTAATAGGGCTAAATTAGCCACAGAATAAAAGTTGCTTTGGAACCACTCTAACAAACCTTAAAAACAAGCACTGAAGGATCCAACTGATTTCTGGTAACTTAACTGTAGTATTAGAAAGAAGTCCAACACTAAAGTACTAAGACAAAATCTAGCATTCCACAATGTAAAACTCATAATACCCATCATCCAATCAAAATTTACCAGGCATGCATAAAGGGCAGGAAATGAGGACCCATAACAAGGAAAAAAATATCAATAACTAGAAAGAGATCTAGAAATGACACAGAAAATAAGATTAGCAATCAAGTCTGTTAAGAAAGCTGTTATAAATATGTCTCATATGTTCAAGAAGGTAGAAGGAAATATGAATATATGGGAGAGATGAGAAATAAAAAAACCCAAACAGAACTTCTAGAGATGAAAATACAATATCTGAGATTAAAAACACACTGAATGAGACTTAGAGCAGATTATATACTGTGGAAGAAGAGATTAATAAAGCTGAAGACATAGGAAAACGATCCAAAATCAAGCATGATGGAAGCAAAAGACTGAAGGGGTAAAAAAAAGAGGCCATATGTGACCTGTGGAACAATATAAAAAAATCTAACAAACATGCAACTGGAGAATCAAGAGAGCACAAGAGAACTATCTCATGAATGAAACAATGGCCAAAAATAGATCAAGGATCTAGGCTTCCACCTTAAGAAACTAGAAAAAGAATATCAAACCCTAAGTAAGCCATAGAAATCAATGAAATAGGAAATAAGAAAAAACCCGAACCACAGTATAGTTCTTCAAAAGATCAACAGTGTTGATAAACCTCTGATCAGTCTAATCAGGAAAAAAAAAATTACAAAAAGGCCCAATTACCTATATCAGGAGAAGAACAGGACACATCCTTATAGATCTTACACATATTAAATAAATAGCAAAATATTATAAATAATTTTATACTAATAAATTTGATAATGAGAATAAAATAGGTAAACTAATTGAAAGATACAATCTATCAAAGTTCACTCAAGAAGAAATAAACTGATATAGTGCAATTCATGTTAAGAAATTAAATTCACAGTCATATAAGTCTTGCCACAAAGAAAACTCCAGGTCCAGATGGTATCACTGGAGAAATCTGCCAGACATTTAAGGAACAAATAAGTAATCCTACATAAACTCTTCTTTTCCAAAAAAAATCAGTATAATTCACTAACTTAAGTCACCAAAACAGAAAAATAATATGATCAGTTCATGTGATTAACAAAAAGCATTCATAAAATCTCAATACCTATACATGATGAAAAACTCTCAGCAAAGTAAAACCAGAAGGAAGCTTCCTCAACTGAAAAAGAACATCCATGATAAACCAAGAGCTCATATCATATTAATGGAGAATGTGTGAGCACTTTCTCACACATAATATCAGGAAACAAGGATGTTTGCTTTCACCACTTCTATTCAATATTGTGCAAAGAAGTTTTAGCCAGTGCAGTAAGCCAAGAAAAGGAAAAGACCTATAGACTAAAAAGAAAACTGTCTTATATAAATAATTTGAGACTGTCTACATAGCAAGTTTAAAGAAATTTAATCTTAAAAAATCTTAAGGGAAAAAAAAAAGAAGCTACTAGAAGTGTGTTTAAGAAAGTCACAGGATACAAGATCAGAAAACAAAAATAAATTGTGTTTCTACACAGATAGCAATAAGCTATTAAAAAATTTTAAATATCACTTATGATATAAAAAATATGAACTTTAAGGATAAATTTACAAAATATGTATAAGACCTAAATACTGAAAACCATAAAACATTGCTGAGAAACTAAAGATCTAAATAAATGGAAAGAAAAATATTAATGGCTGGAAGATTCAATATTGTTATGATGTCAATTTTTCCAAATTGATCTAAAGAATCAATACAATGCCAATCAAAATCCTATCAGGCTTTTGTTTTTGTAGAAAGTAACATAGAGCCTCTTGATGAAAGTGAAAGAGGAGAGTAAAAAAGTTGGCTTAAAGCTCAACATTCAGAAAACAAAGATCATGGCATCTGGTCCCATCACTTCATGGCAAATAGATGGAAAAACAGTGGAAACAGTGTCAGACTTTATTTTTTTGGGCTCCAAAATCACTGCAGATGGTGACTGCAGCCATGAAATTAAAAGACACTTACTCCTTGGAAGAAACGTTATGACTAACCTAGACAGCACATTAAAAAGCAGAGACATTACTTTGTCAACGAAGGTCCGTCTAGTCAAGGCTATGGCTTTTCCATAGCCTTGTGTGGATATAAGAGTAGGACCATAAAGAAAGTTGAGCACAGAAGAACTGATGCTTTTGAAGTGTGGTGTTGGAGAAGACTCTTGAGAGTCCCTTGGACTGCAAGGAGATCCAACCAGTCCCTCCTAAAGGAGATCAGTCCTGGGTGTTCATTGGAAGGACTGATGTTGAAGCTGAAATTCCAATACTTTGGCCACCTGATGCGAAGAGCTGACTCAATGGAAAAGACCCTGAGGCTGGGAAAGATTGAAGGCAGAAGCAGAAGGGGACGACAGAGGATGAGATGGTTAGATGGTATCACAGACTCAATGGACATGAGTTTGAGTAAACTCCGGGAGTTGGTGATGGACAGGGAGGCCTGGCGTGCTGTGGTCCATGGGGTCACAAAGAGTCAGACACGACTGAGCGACTGAACTAAACTGAACATACTGATTTTAAATTTATATGAAGGGCCCAAAATTACAAAAATAATTTTGGAAAAAAACATAGTTGAAGAACTTGCCTTACCAGATTTCAAGACAATATAAAGACATTGTGATATTAGTATAAGTATAGACACAAAGATCAATGAAACAGAACAGAAAATCCAGAATACACCCACCTATACATGGTTAAATGATTTTTCCATTTTCCAAAAGGGAAGGGTTGGTTGATTTCCAACAAACACACCAAGATAATTAAATATAACAAAATAAACTGGAACAATAGAATATCAATATGGAAAAATATTAACCTCATCCTGATACTGCACACCATATATAAAAACTAAAAAATAAAATCATGGGCCTAAAAGTAAGAGCTAAAACCATACAATTCTAGAAGAAGGCAGAAGACTTTGGTAACTTTGAGTAAGGCAAAGATTTCTTAAAAGCTCACAAAGAGAGTGAATCATAAAAGAGAAAATGATAAACTAGACTTCATCAAAATGAAAAAAAAATTTTCTGGTCTTTGAAAGATGCCACTAAGGAAATTAAAAGGTAAATCACAAATTAAGAGAAAATATTTGCACAATTCATAACTGACAACTTATATCTAGAATATAGAAAAAACTCTTGCAACTCAGTAAGAGTATAACCAATACAGCTCAAAGTTGGCAGCCCAAAAGTTTCTAAACTGGTGAATGGAGAAACAAACTGTACCCAGACAACAGAACACTACTCTGCAATTAGAAGAACTACTAATACACTGAACACATGCAAAAGCATTACACTTAAATCAATGAAGCCAGAATACAAAAGAACATGTGCAGTATGACCCATTTGTATAGAAAAGATAAAGCTAGAGGGACAGAAAGCAGTTCAGTTGCTGCCAGGGCAGAAGGGGATTAGCAGCAATGGGGATGGTAACTTTCTGCGATGATGGAAATATCATGGCCATTTCATGACTGTGGTATGATTATACACCTCTACATATCTGCAAAACTTATCCAACCATACACTTAAAATTGATGAACTGTGTATATCTTATACCTCAGTAACAAAGCTGATTTTAAAAATTCTGTTAAGATCTCTTTTCTGGGCTGATGGTTAACAAAGAAAGAAGAAAACACTGTTTACCTTCCCAGTCCTCCATATAAGGGGCCTCCTCAGCTTCTTTCTCTGGAGTGGATCTATCAACGAATTTTCCTTCTCTCATGACCCTGGTGATTTCTCGGAGCTGATGCAGCAATCGTTTTTCTTGGTCAGAAGTCACAGTCTGTGCTCTGCTTAGAAAGAGCAGACAATCCAGCTAGATAGTAGTAAATACTCCTAGGCAACGAACATAAACATTACTATGATCTGCCTGGACTCTAGAACAGGAAGTTCAATAGCAACAGATAATTACTCTAGGAATTGATTCTGGAACTGCATAGATGGGAACCAGAGATGTTAGTTCAATGTTTTGATTTTATAAATAGGAAAACTAAGGCCTAGAACAGAGCAAGTGATTGTCCGAGGTCCCAGAATGATTTAATGTCAGTTCTGGGACAAGACCCCAGATGTCTCAGCCTTCAGGTTCTTTCACAGTACACCTCACTGCCCCGATTCCCTATCCTCAAGCGGTTTCACCATTACTTACATTACTCCATTTACTACAAGCCACTTTTCTCTGAAGAAATGTCATCAAAAGAAAATGTGCTGAACCACTCGCCTCAATGAAGGAAAAATATGCTACTAGGCCAACCCTAGAAGTGCCAGGCTGAACCTCCTTGTGCAGAAATAAAGACATATCCTAAAATGTGAGAGCTGGATCATTCTGACAAATCATCTAGACCAAAGGAATTGGGGAAACTGAGGTCCATGGAGAGGAAATTATATATTTATTCACATTGTTAGTTAATGTCAGCACTCTACCTAAAACTAGTCTCCTAACTTGTAATAGCATTCAGTGCAATTTTTAAAGCACAGTGCTCAAGTTCCACAGTTTAGAAAACCTGGATGTGATCCCCTCATTCAGCTGTGCTGGCTCTGGGGAAATGCCTGCATGAGTAAGATGAGGCTCAAGGATAACATGTGACTATTTGAGAGGGAAGCGCTGCATCGTATCGACAGGAAGGCAAAGCCCTACTCAGAACACTGAGAATTGTCTGCTTTGGGACCAGTTTTATCTACTGGCAGGATTTAACAGAGGCTACTTATTCTCTTAAAACCCCAAAGCACTCGAAGTCAATATAACACTCATGAAGATGAAAGAAATGATATATTCTGTACCAGCCTCATGGAGGTGTCATCAATCTTTCCCAGTCCCAAGCCTATGTTTCTTTTTACATTTAACCTACATTATGTTACCCTTAATGACTAACAAGGAAGAAGAAAAAAATGCTTCTCTTGTCAACATTAAGATGTTAAATGAGGAAAATGTAGGTGCAACATTTTTACAAATCTCAGTGGGAGGAAAATAAAAACCCCAGGAGCTCCACTTTTTCTACAATAAATGGTCTCAAAGCTATGAACTGAGGAAAGCCTGTCTGTTCTACATGCATGTGAACAGCTGCTTGATACTTTCCATCAGCAGAGGAGTCCTGACTCACCTTAACTACTCATCTGTTCTATAACCCCTAACTCTTATTGTTATGACAACTCATTTTGTGGGAGGCTTCTGGGGTAGCTGGGTCACCCTTAGCTCAAAGAGCCTATGTGATTATCACAACATGTTGCACATGTTACTTCTCTGGACTGTACTTAATACATCCTGAATTTTACTGAATGCAACAGTCTTGACTTTGTTTTCTAATTCATGGAAAACCAGAGCCCTTAATTAAAAGGGATATGGGTAGGCTAAGAAAAGCAGAAACAGAAGAGAGCAGCTTTCTTAGAGAATTCCAAACTAAAGTGTCCTCAAGTGTACTCAGGGTCTCTATCATGCATTAGGCAATTAATCACGGTCCACTTTATATCTTCTGAATTTATTGCAATAGCACTTTCATGGATTCCTCATTGTCTCAATTTGGTTTGATAATCCTGGATGTCAGAGATAAGTTCACTACAGTATAGGCACACTGCCATGAACATTTTAACTGCCCAATAAATGGGTTAGCTTGACTGGTCCCCACTTCCTCACTGTCCATTTTCTTCTACCCCTGAAATCTGGCTGCCACTCCATCATTTTACCAAACCTTGTGAAAATCAATGACCACTTTACTTTCTTCCCCCTTTTGTCACACAGCACACAGGATCTTATTTCTCCAACCAGGGATCAAACCTGTATTCACTGCAATGGAAGCATGGAGTCCTAACCACTGAATCACCAGGGAATTCTCCAATGACGACTTTACTCTTAAGTCCAAAAGTCTTTTTATCACATTTCATTCTTCTTGACTTCTCTGTATTACGGCCCATCTTCTCCTTGAAATGTCCTCCTCTTACAATATGGTTTTCCTGAAGGCTCAATCCTAGGCTCCTGTTTATCCACTCCTACAGGCATGCACTCAGGAAGCAGAGCCAATTCACAGACTAAACCATAACTTCTACATATATGATGCTCAGACTTTACCTCTAATCTTGACTTCTTACACAAAGGCCAGTCTCATAATTCCAGTTACCTCCTGGGCATTTCTACTTGGAGGCCTTGTCACTATACTAAAGTTAATCTTAAATTCACCCTTTAAAACCATGTCCTAGTGGCCCAGGATCATTAGCAACTGCATGAACAGGTAAGCTAAGTGAGGTTGGCTATGGCTGATTCCAAGACGTTAGAAAAATAAAAGGTCAAGTTGGGAGATAACTCAGACCTTTGAATGCTTCAAAACTCCGAGAAGTCATCAAGTTCTGAATCCAAGAGTTACACAGAATGAAACAGCTTCTTACAACAGCACTCAAATGAGAAAAGAAATCAGACCAGCAGAAGACTGCTGGCAATGGCCACATGACATAACATGCTTCAAGGATTTGGTAATCTCATCTTTTCCTCCTCTTACTCCCAGCCAAATGGACACTTCCAAACTTGTGTCCTTTGTTCTGACCACAATACCTCAATTTACTATTGCTGCTATATATCATACATGGACGTTCTGTTTATTTTTTTTCTTTTCAAACATATTATTTTGTACTGGAGCAGAGCCGATTAACAGTGTTGTGATAGTTTCAGGTGGATAGTGAAGGGACTCAGCTGTACATGTATAATACACGGATGCGCTGATGTTTCTTCAGCCATGCTCAAAGCTGAACTCATGACTCATATTGCAAAGCCTTCTCTTCATTCTTCTGTGCTTTATCTTGGTTGATGCCACAATATTCCTACCAGTTTGGACTGTATTCTGGATTATCTGGGAGGACACAATGCATTTATGAAGGTCCTTAAAAGCAGAGGGGGAGGCAGAAGAGGCTAAAGTCTCAACTCACTGTTGCTGGCTGTGAAAGTAGAGGCAAGAGTTCATGAGCCAAGGAATACGGGTAGCTTCTAAACTCTGAAAAAGGCGAGGAAAGATTTTACCCCAGAACCTCCAGAATGCAGGGAAAAGGCTGGCCTACACCTTGATTTTAGCCCAATGTAGGACTTCTAACATACAGAACTGTAAGATAACCATGTATGTTGTTTTAAGGCATTAAGGTCAGGTTAATTCATTACAGCAGCCACAGAAAACTAATACACATTCCTAGAGCACATCTTTTCTCTCTGAGATGCAGGGCCTTACAGAGAAAATAATACTTGCAAATGACAACCATACAGGGTTGTAAAATCAAAAAGGTGCCAAAAATATTCCAAGTGTTGCTGAAAATGTCTGCTTCAAAGTACTTTCTTTACATCTACCTCATTCAATCTTTTAACATGTGCAGACACTGTCAAATGTGCCGGCATTAGGAATGCAAGTCTGAATAATGAAAATTCCCTGTTCTCAAGAAGGTTATAAGGCATTAAGGAAGACAGAAAAGTTAACAGAAGATAAGGAAGTAACATGATGCTTACAATATCCAATAAACATAGGTGCCCTGGGAGCATGTAGGAGGAAAACCTAACCAAGTTGTGGGTCCAGGGAAAGGCTCTCAGAGGAAATGATGACTAAGTTGAGACCTCTAAGACAATTAAGAAATAAAATAAGTGTCTGTGCCGAGGGGGTTGGGGGCAACAACCAAGCAAAGGAAAAAAGTATATGCAAAGTCCTAGAAGCAAAAATGCACAGGTACTTCAGAGGAAAAGCAAGTACTCAGTGTGGCTGGATCATAGACATGGAGAAAGAGCAATGGGGAAAGATAAAGCAACTGAGGTATGCAGAGCCCAGACTATGTAAGTCATGTAAAACATTCTACTCTTAATCAAAAGCAACAGGGACATAATAATGAAGGGTTGAAAGAGGTAATCCACTGGTTTGGAAAGCAGAAAGTGAAGTGAGGCAAATTAGAGGAAACAAAACCACATGAGATAGTTTTGACCTATGTCAAAAGTAAAGGCATTCTCAGGACTTCCCTGACAGTCCAAAGACTCCATAATCTCAATACAGGCGACCCAGGTTCGATCCCTGGTCAGGGAACTAAGATCTTACATACCACACAACATGGACAAAAAAAAAAAAAAAAAAAAATTAAAAGACACCAATTTCTTTAAGGAAAAAAAGTTAAGGCATTCTCCATTTGCTCACTCATTCTTCCATTTCAACTAATACTTTTCTAAAGCCTACTACTGTCCTGTGCTAGGCACCAGGAATAAGAAGGATAATTCCTGCCCTGGTAGTTTAGAATGTTTTGCAGGGAGACACTTATTAACCAAGAAGAAATGACAGGACAGGTAATTAATGAGATATGAGAAGTTAAGAAAAGATGAATCAAAGATGACATTTAATTTCTCTTTTGGGCAACTAAGTAGCTGGTGGAGCTATTTGCTGAGATGGGGAACATTACAGGTAGAAGAGGCTCATCTGTGGGTAGATGATGAGCTTTGTTTTGGATGTTCATTCAAAGGACATTTACTGTCTGATGAGGAAAAGAGGAGCTATCTATGTGACATGTCCTGTAGAACCCTGAATACAAAGATCAGGAAAGGAAGAGAAGGATGTCAACAGGGAGCAGGTAGGATTTACTCTTCTACCATGGTAAGTACAAATGCTTACCTCAAAAGTGACTATATACTCTTTCAACGGCAAGTATTTACTTAGTACCTGCTATGTGAACGCAGTGAACAGACAAGAGACTAAGCCTGTCCTCAAAGAGTTTAGATCCCAACGATGCCTGCCAGAAATGTGGAGTCCCACAGAGATATTCAACATGCCTGCCAAAGTGTCTGCTGCCAGAGGTTGCACCCTCGTGTCTCCTCTTGGGGCACTCCATGCTTCTAGGTAAATAATTACAGCTGCACATGCTGCTCCAGGAAGGAAATTTTGCTGATCACAAGGATGAAATAAGGACACCTCAATTCTGGTTTCCAGATCCTTTCCTTGGTCTTTGTGTCCCGGGACTAGAGAGTTTGCTTAAATCAGACATAACATGGCATAATACCAACCTTCTAGGAGGCCTAATTATTTTAAAAAGTGTGCAGACTTATATTGCTCACAGGTGAAAGCTTTCTGAAGTTTCATTGGATAGTATTATAAGCTTTTCCCATATTCTTTCATAAGCACTAAAATAAAGTATTAGAAATGGCATATATTGGGAATTTTAAGCAAAATCTTACAGTTACAGAGTGATATTAAATAAAAGGACTTGGAAGGCTGAAATGAACATGTCTTCTTTGTCTTAAATCCTCTCCTTGACCCCCAGAAGCCTGGCAATGTGACAAAATCTTGATATAATAGAAAAAATACTCGGTTATTTTGGGCTCTTCTAATAACCCTAGAAGCACAGACTTGTAAAAGAATAAATGCTACAGAAACTAAGGTTAAAGGATTTAAGTATAAAAAGGAGAAGAATATAAAACATGTAGCTACCTAGGCCTTGCAATTTTGAAGGTGTAAGACCCACAGGTCCAAGCTATAAGGATAAAAGGTTTTAGATTAAGGAGTTTCAGAGAGAAAGTCACCTCCTGTGGACTGGAAAATGAGATCTGGGAAAGGGAGACAGAGCTATGCTCTCTTGAGTGAAAGGAGAGCTGATCCCTGGTTCCTGACAGGTATTGTGGAAATATTTCACACAATCGTTGCCATGCAGCAATGCAATCCATGTGTTCTCAGAGAGTCCCCACTCCAGCATCTGACAAGGAGTAAATAACCTGAGCTAGGGCCTACTGCCCCAGAAACAGTGATGTGGCACACCTCCACATGCAGTGGTGATGGCAGGGTGGTGGAGGAGACACGCAACTCCTCTGCTTTGCACATGAGATGTGGAGACGCAATCCTGGCCGGCACAAAGAGGACAGACAGTAGTTAGGAACCACAGGACCACATCCCGAGCTTGGACAACGGACAGATGGGATGCATGGTAGCATTACGTGAGCTGCGCTAAGGGAGTCTGAACAGCAGTGAGTAATATCTTCAGATGTTATTTGAAAATATCTTCACGTAGTTTTTTATCCCAAGGTCCAGTAATTGGGTCTCCCAGGTGGGAGGCCCTGCCCACAGACACTCACCGATTGTTTTCTGACCCTTAGGTGTTGCCTAGGGCTTCAAACAGACCAGGCGAGGGTATGATATTTTCTGAGGCACAAGGGTCTATAAAAGTCTGGTACTTGCCTACCCAGACTGAGTGGTACAGGGCAAGGGCAGAAAAGGCCAGAAACATACAGATGCACAAACTAGTTTAGTCACACTCATACGAAACACTGAAATAGATAATGTATATAAAGTATTTAGCTTAGAGCTTGGTTCTTAGTAAGTGCTAATAACACCAAATAGTATTACTCACTCACACAGATATATTCATGTAAAGATAAGAACACCTATCTTGACTGCTCTGGAGAAGGCCAGATGGTCACTTTGCTTTCTGGACCAAAAGAAGCTCAAGGGTGCTGGGCCCAGAGAGGCAGGGATTACTCTTTTTTTTTTTTAATTTTCATTTATTTTTATTAGTTGGAGGCTAATTACTTTACAATATCGTAGTGGGTTTTGTCATACATTGACTTGAATTAGCCATGGATTTACATGTATTCCCCATCCCGATCCCCTCTCCCACCTCCCTCTCCACCCGCTCCCTCTGGGTCTTCCCAGTGCACCAGGCCCGAGCACTAGTCTCATGCATCCAACCTGGGCTGATGATCTGTTTCACCCTAGATAATATACATATTTCGATGCTGTTCTCTTGAAACATCCCACCCTCGCCTTCTCCCACAGAGTCCAAAAGTCTGTTCTGTATATCTGTGTCTCTTTTTCTGTTTTGTGTATAGGGTTATCGTTACCATCTTTCTAAATTCCATATATATGCGTTAGTATACTGTAATGGTCTTTATCTTTCTGGCTTACTTCACTCTATATAATGGGCTCCAGTTTCATCCATCTCATTAGAACTGATTCAAATGAATTCTTTTTAATGGCTGAGTAATATTGCATGGTGTATATATACCACAGCTTCCTTATCCATTCATCTGCTGATGGGCATCTAGGTTGCTTCCATGTCCTGGCTAAGGGATCACTCTTAAAAAGGTCACTTCAGCAGCAATGTAGACATTGCAGGGAAAAGCCAAACCAAGGGACTATAATTTGAAGATGTTTACTCTTTTCATATCCAGCCAAGGATGGGCAAGGCAGGAGCCAGAAAGCAGGGAAAAGAGTACAGGGCGCTAATAGCACCATGGATGGCAAACAGAAGGGGCCAAGGTAGAGCAGTTTTCTGAGGCAAAGACTCTACACTGAGCCCCTGGGTCTACAGGAGGGACCTTTCAAGACATCCTCCTGCATGGGACCTCCTGCATGCCATTCACCCCAGTTCCTACTCCACCCTTGTCAGAAGGCCTAGCGTGAACCGAATCCCTCTTTGTCCTCAATCTCACATTCTGGTTTCTCCTCTCTAGCCTTCCTACACCCGTGTCTTCTTAGTTGATGCCCACTTCCATTAACCCCCAAAGCCACCATTTCAGATCCTCAGCCAGCCTTGTAGCGAGGAGTGTGTCTTTGCCGTGGGGCATCCTAAAGGGCTAGTTTGGCTCCCGACACCTATTTCACACATCCAGTTCTGTTCTGGCACAGTCAACATAAAACAAATGACTACTTTGAGCATACTTGGGCTCCTTGCATTTTGTCTCCAACAGAAAGCACAGTATTTAATAATCTTGTTTTACTTAAGATAATGCCATTTTTAGACAGCTAGGAAAATGACTTCCTTAAAATGCAGTCATTTTACCTTGTGGCATCCACTCACAAATTTACTCACTCTCACAATAACATTGCACAACATAGAACATATACTCTTGAAAATGACACTTGAAAGTGTGAAAATGGAAATGTTAAGTGAAATATGTAAATGACTAATATGATAACAATATATAAAGTGAAAGCAAGTGGGCCAGAAATCAAAGAAAAATAAAATTTTGAATTAACTCTCTAAATGGGCAACAGTCTGATCCCTGTTAAGTGAAAACATACCTCTCACCATTAGGCCCCACTCTGTTGATTAATTTTTCCATGGCTTCCTCTGTTTCCTTCAGTTTTTCTTGCAGTTGAACAAGCTCAAAATTGGCTGAAAAACAAGCATCAATCTGAGAACCATCATATACAACTCCTTAAGCTCTTTTCTGAAACACAGCTGGCTGTGACGCTCTACAATAATCCAGGCTGGTCCTGAGACTCAGAGGAGAGACTGACAGTCTCTGCAGCTAACCCAATCAGGACACAAAGGGTACTGAGGTCTAGGTACCAAGATCTAAAGGATACACGTTTAGAAACTGATGAATAAATCACCCTCTCTTACACACAGAAACACAGCAGAACCCGCCAAAGAAACACCTACAAGTGAAAAACACAGCCCTACACAGTCAGCCAAGAAGAAATGAAGATAAACATCATCTTTCTAATTCAAATAATACTTGAGGATGAAGTACCAAATCTGGTAAAGGTCTTCAGAAAAGGTATTAAAGTCTTGAAATAAGCACTATTTCATCTGTACCTAAGATCTGAAAACATAACGAAGATGACAATTTAAGTCTTCAAAAGGAAAAGACTTGCACTAGGGCTGACACATTCCTGACCCCAGGTTTCCTACTTCAGTCATCTGTGGTTGAACTGTGTAACCTTGCCCCCCGTCTTCTCAAGAGAGGTCAAAAGGAGCACATCTACTGAAACCAATGTTAAGGTCCTAAAAGTAAAATAAAAAAAGCAAATCACTCAATCAGGACATGAAATAAACTTTAAAGCAATAGGAAAATAAAATGTTGTTCATGTCTTTCTGTTTCATATCTGAGCGTCATCCTACGCAGATATATTTAGAGGGTCACTATAAAATATAACATTTCAGAGGCTTTTTAGTACTTTTATAACATATTCTTCTGCATCCAATTAACATCTGTGCCACGTATATGCTTGGGTTATTTTTATTTTGTGTATGATTCAAAATCGAAGTGGAAAAAGTTGATACAACTGCTACTGTATCATAAGACAGCTGCTCTTAGGAATTCATTTACTTCTTTCTGTTTTAAATGCATTATGTGACATTATGAATTTGCTACTCTTTAGCTCACAAATATTTTTTTTTAATTTTATGATGTGTTTACCATTACTTTTGGTTAGACACTATCTCAATTAAGAATACAGCAAGGACTGCAGTCACTTAAATCTGAATATTTAAGATTTCAGGATGCAGAAGCCACTGGGCTATCTATTTTCACAGTGAATCCAGAGTAAAATTAAACTGCAACTATGGCTGAGGGCAGATGCTTTAGTGGCGCAGACTTTCTTCATTTTGATGATGTCTTTCTTTTAAAAAAACCTCTGATGAGGCTTCAGTATCCACAGCATAGTTTGGCCTCCAAGGCCTTCAACAATACAGCTTAACTGACCTACTCTTCATGCCTTCTCACGCACAGCTGCCCCGTTTCAGGCTGTGTCTTACTCAAGCTCCCTATCAGGCCTCCTCCACAGCTAGACACGATTTCCCAGAAGGCTTTCACCAACTCCCCTTTTTCTAGGCAATAAACTTTTCACCAGTTATATTCTCCTAACATTCATCCTAGACTATAAATTCTCAGAGCGAGGAGGCATGCCATATACATTTCATTTTTCCAGAGAGCACAGAATATGCTAGTTGGTCCATAAATATTTGATGATCATGTTTCAAGAGTCAGAATATTAAACTCTACCCCTAGATCTAATAACTGACTTTGGCAACTGACTTGATCTCACTGCCTCAGTTTTCCTCTATGTGAAATAAAGATATTTGCTGCCAATACTCTGAAGTCTGGAAATGACAAGAAACCCGTCCTAAGTGTAAAATATTAATTTGTAATATATGTTAACAAAAAACTGAACTGACAGTTCTGTACTTTTCATAACAGTCTGTCCCTTAAAAGCCCAATATCAACATGGAAACTTTTGAGAATTCCCAGTGTGTGTGCGTTAGTCACTCAGTCGTGTCAGACTCTTTGCAACCCCAAGGACTACAGCCCATCTGTGGAATTCTCCAGGCAGTAATACTGGAGTGGGTTGCCATTTCCTCCTCTAGGGGATCTTCCTGACTCAGGGATCGAACCTGGGTCTCCCCCACTGCAGGCAGATTCTTTACCATATGAGCCACCAGGGAAGCCAGCTAAGGTAAAAACACCGTCAGATTAAACTGGGACAACTTTTGAGAAATGCTTTTAAGGCATACCCACAGACTGTCACTCTGGCTGCTTTACAGCTGTCTGACTCAATGAGACTCATGAAATACTGAAAGGGCACTTACTGATTTTCCTGTGGGCATTTCCAGGCGTGGCAGTAGGGCACTTCCGATCCTCTGGAGTACTCTTCCCCCTTGAGAGCTGAGAAGTGAAGGAGGTACAGCACATCAACAGCAGCTCAGAACCTCAAAGTCACGGAACCCCTCATATTAAATGGGAAAAAAAAAAGGTTGGGAGAAATCAAATCAAACAGCAACATTAGAGAAACATCTCAAAAAACAAAAGCCAACAGAAGCTTGCCAAGTAAAAAATTACTGAGGCACAAGAAAACTCTCTTCACACGTCATGTGCTTTGCCCATGCTCACTGAAGACCCAACCTGGGCTGCCAGCAGAATTGCTAGGCAGGGGAAAAGTGACCTCGTA
Organism: Muntiacus reevesi; assembly: GCF_963930625.1. Taxonomy (NCBI): domain Eukaryota; kingdom Metazoa; phylum Chordata; class Mammalia; order Artiodactyla; family Cervidae; genus Muntiacus; species Muntiacus reevesi. The sequence goes on from NC_089257.1 coordinate 48,047,420, forward strand.
CTCTAGTTAGGAGGGCAGAGTGAATCTGCTTCCTCTGCTTGCAGTGCTAAGGCCCATGGCCTGCCTAGACATGGAACTTAATTAGGAGCCTACTTTCAAAAGGACCCAAATCATGTCTCCTCAGAGAGAGGAAATATCAGGCTTAGTTTCAGGATGTGGCAGTTCTGTTTCAGGAGAATCACTACTATTAGGATTTCCCTGGTGGCTCAGATGGTAAAGGGCCCGCCTGCAATGCAGAAGACCCGGGTTCAATCCCTGGGTCAGAAAGATCCCTTGGAGAAGGAAATGGCAACCCACTCCAGTATTCTGGCCTGGAGAATCCCATGGACAGAGGAGCCTGGCAGACTATAGTCCATGGAGTCATACAGTCAGACACGACTGAGTGAATTACTACAACTGATGTGGTGTTGGCACGGTCACTACTTGGCCTCACAGTGATTGCCTGGAAATCACAATGCCAACCTTAATGATAAAGTTCTTCTTAGAACATCTTTATGCCTTTACAGCTTGCAAAGATGCCCAGTCAAGGAAAAAACCAGGAAGGGCAGCAAGAGGGTAGGCTTTGAATTTTATTGCTCAATAGATTAGCAATTAGAAGGATCCAGATTCAATCCCTGCTTCTACATTTTCAGTTGTGAATTCTGGGGCAAATTATTTGGGTTCTGAGTGAAGATTTTCTCATCTATGAAACTGAGATAACAGCTATCTTAAAGTATCTTCTAAAGAAGAGGCAAAATTTAAAGAGACGGTAGATTTGAAAAAGGGCTCCGAAATACAAAGGGTTTTAATGCTGACAATGATTCTTATTATGATGATAATAGATTTTCATTGATGTAATACAATCAAGATGATTTCACTTACCTTAAACAGAATGTACAGTATATATAAAAAAATTCCAAAACCATAGATGGGAATAATTTGCCCCATCAGGCCTCTTCCACCACTTCCTCCTCCAGCACCTCCGCCTGATCCCTTGGCCTTTGCAAAGGCTTCTGCGAGGTGAGACCTCTGGAAACGAGCCCCAGGGGTCTGGCCATCTGAGGGTGCCTGCTGCTGATGCATCATAGGTGGAAATCGACCCAACTTCCCTGAGAAAATAGAATAATCAGTCTTTATTTCTTCTACTATTTTAAATACAACTATTTTGAAACACGTCACATACTGAGATACAAATAATAGAAACCAACTCAAACAAGTTTAAGAAAAAACTGGAACTTAGATTATAAGGATATACAGGTATCACTAGAGTATCACACAGATAATAAACACTATGTGGCAATCTCTAGCTGTTCACCAAACCCATGTTCTCTTCCTTTTTCGGTCCACAGGTAGATGACATTTTTCAGCTTCTCATACTTAAATGTGGCCATGTGACTGAGTCCCAGGCAAAGCAATGTGAATGACAGGTGCCAGCTCAAGGCCTGATCTATACAACTTCTCATGTATTGAATTCTGTGTCCATTTCCGTTCTTCAGGCTGGATGCTGACACCGAGGGAGGCATTTGGGAGTCAAGTGTTGAAAATGGCAGAGCCTCTATCAACCCAAGTTCCTGAATAACTGTGTGGCACAGAGCCTTCCACTGTCGCCATCCCACCAACTTAGCATCATCTTGACCTGTTCATGTGAGTAAAAAATAAACTTCTTTTGTGTTAAGGCCATGATATACTGTGGAGTCTATCTGTTAGAGCAGTTAGCCACTCCAACTAATACATGTAAGGAAATGCAATATACATAATTTTGGTTTCAGAAGAGAACACAACTGGAAATTGGAAAGCAATCGGGATTCAAGACAGCTCCTCTCACATTGTACCTCAATCATTCTCCCTCTCTGTGGGGCCAGAAGGCTTTTTTCCCTGTTACTTTGTTTTTTCTCTGTTACTTTGTTACTAGCTTCTCCTTGAACATGAAGATGTTCACCCCCAAACCCTTTGATTTGCATGTCCTTCAAGGGGTCAGCAGAGATTGGTCATAATTCCAAATTCCCTGCAGGAAGATTTTGAGGGCTCAGCTTGGGTAGGTATGTGGCACTTGCTAATCAGCTGCAGCTGAGCAGACAGGATTCATGTGCTACAAACAGGGTCACAGGGGCTCATCTCTGTGGGTGGAAGAACAGGGCTTAGAGAAAGGAGCACACATCAATTTTCTCACACTGTTTTCCTCCGTTGAGGCAGCCAAACATTAACACCGTCAAGCCTCCTCCAAGTCATAGGTGAGAAAGAAAGGAAGGACATCTCTTCAAAAGCCATGTAAACAGGCTTCTGTGGATAAACCAGTGACAGAAAAGACTAAGGAGCAGAAAGACTTCCTGATTCAGGCTCTGAGAATAGAGACTATATGGTAAAAAAAAAAAAAAAAAAAAAAAAAAAAAAAAACTGGTGGATTTGATTTCAAAAAAATGGTGGATTTCTGTTCAATAAAGAATACCATGAACAGGGTTAAGAGAGATGACAGACAAGGAAAAGCTTTTGCAGCATCTAAACTTGACAAGGGATTAAACCTTTGGAATAGACAAGGAATTCCTACAGTTTGATATGAACATCAGAAGAAGCCCAATAGAAAAATGCCCAAAAGATATGAGTAGGGAACTCACAGAAAGAGAAGTTCAAATGGTTAACAAGTATATTAAGAGATGATCAAAGTAAAACCAATGAGAAAAATACCAATTTAAACAATGAGATAGCACTATACCTATCAGAGGGGCTAAAATCAGAATGGTGGGTAATAGCAGGTACCGGCAAGATGTGGGATGCAAGCACGCTTGTGCACTACGGTAAGAGTGCAAACGGATGCAGGCATTCTGTTAGGTGATACGGCCGTACTTAGCAATGTTAAGGGTATATCCTATGATCCAGTGATCCCACACTGATGGATAAGTTCCAGACAAATTCCCAGATAAGGCTGTCTAAATCTGAATTCAAGCAATAGGCTTTATAGACCTGTGTGAGAATGTTCACTGTGATGATGTTGTAGTAGGCAGCCTGAAGGAACTTTGATCTCCATGACTGCTAGAATGTAAAATCAAAATGGAATAGATACAAACATGGAATTCCATGTAGCTTTCAGAAAACACACTTTACATGAACCTACAGAAGCATGAACATATTTTTAAAAGCACAGCACTGAGTTAAACAATAAATAAGCAAATACCATGTATAAGTTAAAGACACACCATAATTATACTACATATCTTTCAAACAAATATGTAGGCATAAGAACATAAAACAGACACATCAGAGTGGGCGCATGTGAACAGGAGAAACGAACAGGCATGTAGACTGAAGGTAAAGGATTAAAAAGAAAATAATGGAATAAGAAAGCAAGCTTGCACTGATGACGTTAATCAGGTGTGATTAACTGAGGACTATCTTTAAGTCAACTTGCTGCTCCTGAGGTGAGAGAGAGGGGTAGGCAGGCAGACAGTGAGACAGCGAGCCACTGGCCAGGAGCTGCCCGCTGCTTTGTATCTTCTCTCAGACAAGCTCCACCCCAATAACCCTCTTTTCCCTCCTGTTAATGACTTTGGAGGACATGGAAATTGTGAGAAGAAATGCTTCTTTTTAAGAAGAGGTCAGCAACAGAAGCACAGCTTCAGACAACAGACGAAAGACAGCAGGTCACTACCCCTCGTTCTAGGTGCGGTGCTCATGCACGCACTTGCTCAGTCGTGTCCGACTCTGAGACCCCATGGACTGTAGCCTGCCAGGCTCCTCTCTCCATGGGATTCTCCAGGCAAGAATCCTGGAGTGGGTTGCCATTTCCTCCTCCAGTTGATCTTCCCAACCCAGGGCCCGAACCCAGGTCTCTTGCATTGGCAGGTAGATTCTTTACCACTGAGCCACCTGGCAAGTTTATTCTGGATGCTGGTGACTGTTTTGCTACTAAACTGTCAAGGATCTTAATAGCTTAAATGGTGACTACTAGCTTTAAGGCTATCATGCACTTAGAGCAAATACTTAGCCAGCTTCCCAAAAGCTAACCATCTTCTTGAGTGAATCTGATATATCTGGTGGTTAGTGTAGATTTACTATCTGTAGTAATATGTTGTTGAGTTCCATCTTACTGTACTGAGAACACCATTTTCAAAACTTGGCATAAAACAAAATATATAAAATTAAAACCAAGTAATGGCACAAAAGGCATTATTTTGCATTTCTAAAACTGAAAAATGATGATGATGCTAAACATCACACATTTCCCTCCCCCCAAAATTTATATAGCTCCATCAACCAAGAAGATGGACTGGACAGCTATTATTACTCTGTACTGTAGGTAGGAAAGGAGGAGAGCCATAAGTGAAACAGACACAACAGTTCCCACATGAAGCAAGGTTTTTAAAAAGTAGTATACCCAAAACAAACAGCAAAAAATGAAGAGTATCGTGGATCTTATTACCAGACAAACTAAATGTCTAAGTACTGAAAAGAATGCCAAAAAAAGGAAAGGAGTCAGATGGGCTTAATCACTGGAGGGAATGAGATTCAGAAGAGAAGAGGAGCAAAAGCATAGTAGGAGAAGAGGAGTGTGAGCAATGAGAAAAGGACGAGAACAAAGGAAGAATGAACAAGGCCAACTACCGAATCCTTTCAGGGAAGTAACAGGAGACAAGGAAAGCAAAACACATAGATTAAATGCTAACTTGTGTCACATGAATTTAATACTGTGGGTTTAGGATCAGGGAAGTGATTTAACAAGAAGGGTGTTTGAGGGGGATTATTCTAGCAGTTGAGTAAAGACCAAACACAGAAAGAAACCAGGGTCTAGAAAATCAGCAAGAAGACAGCTATACCTATAGAAAGGAAAGGATGGATCCTAGGGCTTTTACCTTGTAATGATCTGCAGTATTTAACAATGAATGAGGGGGACAGCTAAGAAAACTCGAAGGTTGGTTTAAGATACCAAGAGAGAACAAAGAGGAAAACTGAGAGGGCTTATGGTTAGGGGAAGACTGAACACCTATTTTCACGTTAAATTCTAGGTGTTGGTGGTACATCCAGAGGAAATATTTATTTGATTGTAGTTAGGCTTGAGAAGAAACTCTGAGCTATCTAAATGACATAGCTAATAAATAAAATTAAGTTGAGTGAACAGTCCCCATGCCAAAAAAAGGTGGAGGGATATGTGAAGTTATGCGCAAAAGGAGCAAAGGAGGATAGACACGAAAGCAACTGAGAAATCTAGAACAAACTGATAAAAGACTAATAATAGCTATCCCTGCTTTTAGACACAACGTATCCTTGGGAAAAGGATGGCCAGCATATGAAATCTTGACTGTCCATCTGTTTGGATAATAATGGCAGTAACAGAAATCAATATGATACAAAGAATCATAGAAACTTCAGAGTCAGAAGGAGCCTTAAAAGCCATTCAGTCTTTCAAAAAGCGCTATGAGGACAAGATACCCATAGAAAAGGATGAGTTGGACCCCCTGCCTCACACCACATGAAATTTCTAAAAATTAACTCAAAATAGAGACTTAAATATAAGAGCCAAGACCATAAAAGTCTTAGGAAAAAAACATAAACATAAATCTTTGTGACCTTAGATTAGGGAACATTTCCTTAGATATGCCTCCAAAAGCACAAGCAACCAACGGAAAATTAACTGGACTTCATCAAATATTAATGCTTTTGTACGGCAAAGGACACCATTAAAAAAAAAGTGAAGACAATCCACTAAATGAAATAAAACATCATATCTCATAAAGGTCAAGTATTCAAATATATACAAAGAAGAAATGTAAAGTAAACAAATCTACAATCGGATACAACTTTATACCCACTAGGATGTTATAATCAAAAAGACAAGATAATAAAAATGGTTGGTGAGGATGTGGAGAAAGGAACTATCATACTCAGCTGAATGGGAATGTAAAATAATGCAGTTGCTTTGAGAAATAGTCTGGCAGTTCCTCAAAAAGGTAAACAAAGTTTCCTTACGACCCAGCAATTCTACCCAACCTCTTCAGGCTGCTGCTGCCAGAATGCCACCAAAATGTGCTTACACAAAAAATTATGTACAAATGTTTAAAGCCAGCATTATTCATAACAGTAAAATGTGCATCAACTGATGAATAAACAGATGTGCTATATCCATACAATGGAATCGTACTCAGCCATATAAAAGGAAAGAAGTACAGACACATGCTACAGTATGCATGAACTTTGAAACCATAATGCTAAATAAGTGAAGGAAAAAAAGTCAGTCATGCAAGACCACATATGATTCCATTAATATGAAATGTCCAGATTAGGCAAATCCATAGAGACAGAGTAGATTCATGGTTGCTTGGTGGAGAGAGGGAGGGAGGGTGCAGAGGGAGCAAAACAAAGTGACTGACTATTATTAAAAACCACTGATTGTGCAACACAGTACATGAATTATATCTCAGTAAAGCTGAAATTTTTTAAAAGAGCCATCTAACCACCTATGTTCAATACCCTCAAATTCCCTTCAGCGGTGGTCCTGACTCTGCCAAATACCAAACAGAAAACTCTGTATGGCCCCCAGGAAGCCCAAGCCACCTCTGTACAGCCGTGACTGTTAGATTTGTCTTCTTTATATTGAGTTAAAGGGTGAGTAATGGGAGGAAGAAAGGAAGTGTAATACAGGGGTTTAAAAAGCAACACTGAAGGATGTGGCCGGAAGTAGAGAAACATAATAAAATTGATTTTAAAGGAGATTATTGGTGTTGAAGGGCTTCCCAGGGGGCGTTAATGGTAAAGAACTTGCATGCTAATGCAGGAGATTTAAGAGACGTGGGTTCAATCCCTGGGTCAGGAAGACCCTTGGAGGAGGACATGGCAGCTTATTCCAGTATTCTTGTCTGGAGAATCCCCATGGACAGAGGAGCCTGGAGGGCTACAGTCCATAGTGTTGCACAGAATCGGACATGACTGAAGCGACTTAGTATGCACAAATTGGCGATTACAACTAGAATCAAAGAAGCACTAAAAGGACTTCCCTGGTGGTCCAGTGGTTAAGACTTCCTGCTTCCACTATGAGGGGCACAGGTTTGATCCCTCGCTAGGGAGCTAAGACCCCTAGGAAAAAACACTGAAAAAGTAGAGAATACTATTTTCAAAGGCAGGAGGGGGAATTGACATCAATGGAAGAGATAAGCTAGATGGTAAAAACATATTTTATATCCCAGGAGAAATCTGTGCATTTTATATTCAATGTAACATTTTACATATTTACTACTGAACACTTAACAATATGCCAGACACTGTGCCAGAGATTAAAATAAATAAAAAGAACTTCTGTATTTAAAGAGATTATAGACAAGAAGTATAGTTACAGCAACATGGTAACGTACCACAACTATCAAGTTCAATGGCTTTTCCTCAATTCTCACTCGTAAGGTTCCTCTGCTACACAAGAAAACAATCACCACAGTCATTCAATAAATACTGGATTAATCTGAACAAATCTCTCAAACTTTCCTGCCTTAACATCCGTGGCACATCACTCTCCTGATCTTGGCCCACTGACTTGTCTGTCAACCTATTTCTTTCCATCTCTTTTACCTGTTCTTTAATCCTCTCTCCTCAAGATTCAGTTTCATCTTTTGTTTTTTCCTCTTTTTTTCTTTGGTAAATTCATTCATTCTCAAAGCATACATTATAATTTCCAAAATGTACAGGCTCTCGTTCTAACCTTCCTCCAAGCTCTTACCTCTTATCTCTGAATCCCATTAGTATATGTCTTTTGGTGTGTCTATCAACTCAAAGCTATGAAATGAAACCCTTTTTCACCTTTCAAAACCTGCTCTCCTCCTGTATTTCTTTTCTTTGTAGAGTCAATTAAGCTTTGGATCTATAACCCCTGCCACCTGTAACCAAAGGTATACTTGGGATGGTAGGCTAAGTTCAGAATGCTGAATCTGGAATAGATTTTTCCATAAAATTAACTGTTCTCAACAGGGAGTTAACCTGACCTCTTGGATCTTGGTACCACCATATTTCTTAAAACTGAATAGCCCAGGATGCCTAAAAAGTCAATGGCAAGCAAACACTTGGAGATGTCTGGTTGAAATGAATTTTTAAGAAAAAAAATTTAAAGAAAAGACCCCAAGTATACAAAAAAAAGAAAAACTATAGATGATAATACATGAGCACTTGTATGACTACCTACCACATGTTAACTGGAGCCCCTTGTGTCTCTTCCTTCCACCATCGCTGAGATAGCCACATCTCTGAATTTAGTTCTTATTATCAGAATGTATGCTTTTAGGCTTCACTATGCAAGTATACCCGGAGAAGGCAATGGCAACCCACTCCAGTACTCTTGCCTGGAGAATCCCAGGGACGGAGGAGCCTGGTGGGCTGCCGTCTATGGGGTCGCACAGAGTCGGACACGACTGAGTGACTTAGCAGCAGCAGCAGCAAGCATACATCCATGAACAATATACAGTATTGTCTGAGTATTCTAAAACTTTATATGATGAATGGATGGTGGTTGTATAACACTGTGAATGTACTTAATGCCTCTGAACAGTATACCTAATGGTTGAAATGATAAATGTCACGTATATTTTAACAATTAAAAAAACCTTTATATTACAGTATCACACTGTACTGATGTTTCTGTAACTCTCTTTTTTTGCTTTTTCTGGGTGAGGATTAATATTTTGACTTAGAAATGTAACCAGATTGATACACGTAGCTCTAGTTCATTCACTCAAACTGCTTTATAGCATCTCCATATATGTGTATATCACAATTTTCCACTATTATAAATGTTACAAAATATTAAACACTACTTTACAGCTACAATATAGAAGAATTTTTGGATTTTTAAAGATTTGTGGATTTAAAGATTTGTGTTGGTTTGCAATGTCATGTTAGTTTCAGATATACAGCACAGTGAATCAGTTTTATACGTGTGTATATACATATATATAAAAACACATATATACACACACACTTTCATATTTTTCCCTTATAGGTTATTAAAAAATATTGAGTATAGTTTCACGTGCTATACAGTAGGTCCTTGTTGGTTATTTTATATACAGTAGTGTGCATATATTAATCTCATATACATAGCAATATATACACAATGAAATATTACTTGGCCATAAAAATGAATGAAATAATGCCATTTATAGCAACACGGATAAACCTAGAGATTATCACACTAAGTGAAATAAGCTAGACAAAGACAAATATCATATGATATCAGTTATATATGGAATCTTTAAAAAAGATACAAATGAATTTATCTACAAAAGAGAAACTCAGACATAGAAAAATGTATGGTTACCAAAGGAGAAAGGGAGAAGGAGAGGGATAAATTAGGAAGCTGGGGCTTATGATTTTAAAAAAAAATGCTTTAAAACAAACAGAGAGATCAGAACATTAAAGATATTAGAACATTAAAATTGCAGACCTTCCAAAATAGAAAACAGCTGTGTTTCCTATCTCTATATGTACTTAAGTATTCTATAAAGTGGACTTGACTAAATCCCAATTGTTTATTGAAAGCTTTCCCCAAATTTAGGTTTATTTAATTATTAAAATTTCACTTAGCAAATCATTTAAGCTTGACTAAAAACTTAATGGATTTTACAGAGTGAAGCTCTACTTTCCCTTGTTAATAACCAGCCCCACTGCTAAAAACAAAAACAGAAACTCTAGCACTGTTAACAAAGAGCTTTCTGAAAGCAACATTAAACCATCTGCAGCATTTCATTCTCAGGCAAATAAATCAATAAAGAACTGGATGTGTTTATATTTCTGATTACCGCAATACAAGAAAGGGCTTAATGGCCAGTCCTTTAAGATATGAAAGCGTCTCCCTAAATACTGAGGACATTCTCGAGGCCATATTTAATTCAGCATTACTTAAGGTGGCGGCTCCAATAGCTGACTGTTTCTTTCTCACCAGTCTCCTCAGAGGGCCCATCTTGTCACATTCCCCTCCTACCTAACTCTACTTTGCTGACCACTGCCTTAATGTTTTCTGCCTGTTTAATCAGATTTTCTTCTTCATCTCTTACCAACCTCTCCATTCCTAATTCATACTACATATAACTAAAGGAGATACTTGTGGGTCTAAGCTGCTTAGCATAGGGTCTGGTCCACATACTCAATACATGTTAACTATTACTCTTTGTATCAGAGTAATCTTCCTGAAGCATAATTCTAACTAGTCTTGCCATATCTTTGATCAAAAGCTTTCAATGGTTCCCATTATCAACAAGAGACTGCATCATGCAGGAGGAGAAGGAGGGAAGTAAAATGAGTACCACCATTTCAGTCAGAGATTCTCACTGTGCATCCAACATTTGAGCAGAGGCTAAACCAACCTTTCTAGAGCCAATTTTCATCATCTGTAAAATGGCTATCATAAGACCTACTTCTTGGAGTTGTTACAAGGGTTACAGATTAAATAAGACAACATATACAAAGCACCCAGCACACACAGTAGGTATTTAACAAATTCTGATCTTCCCTCCTTACAACCTGAACTTCAAAACAACCAAATCCCATAATCTAGCTCAAAAGTACCTCTTCACACTTCTTTCCCATTACATACCCCTGATTCAGCCAAACGAGACTTCTCACCAAGCTCTGAGCCTTCCTTCTGATTTCTTGCCTCTTAGCCTTTGCTTATTCCAATGGTTTTGCTTCTCCCTCCAACTTCACATACCTAAATCCAACCTATTCTAAGCCCAGGCCAAATGCTGCCGTTGTCCCTGAAGCATTTTTTCTTATCATCTCCATTGCTAAGAATACACTGTCTGAACTTCTTTACTTACACTTTTAACACCTGGCCTTATTCAAGAGTTATATTGAAATTATGTGTCTTATAGCTCCTACTTGAATGGACTGGAACAGAAATGGGTAACAACTCCCACTAAGTACCATTTCTACTCAACTTTAGTTAGTGCTAACTGAAACCTACAAATCACATCTGAGAACAAGAAAAGATCTGGTGTTGCTACCAACTGGCCTGGCACTCACAGTTAGCTCTTGGTATTCTCTTAAATGTAGGCAATTTCAGACATCAACAGCAGACAAGGCCATGACGGATCAAGGCAAAAATAAATAAATAAATAACATTCTGCAATCTGTCTGAACACACACAAAACATGAACACTGCCCAAAGAAATATATACATATATATATATCAAACTAGATGATGAGTGATTGCTGCCACTTTGTTAATTATAGCTATAGCTTTTCTATAGACTGCTGTCTTTACATAAACTCTACTAAGACACCCAGTCACAGAATTTGCCCTACTTTCTGACAGCACCCAATCCATAGCAAAGACCCACGTCCTTGAACCTTCTTAAAAATCACCTAACACAAGCCTCAATCTCTATAGTAAGACTTTCCTAACACTCTTCTTGCTGAGATACTGCATGCTTCATCACGGTATACATCTTCCTTTGCTGAACAAGTAATAAATCCAATTTACTCAACTACAGGTGCACTCCTGGTGCCCTGGCTGGAGGATAAACTATGAACTTCTTGAATAAAAGTCTAGTATTTTCTTTATGCCTACAGGGCATGTTTTGGGTCTCACAAGCTGTACACTTTGTTGAGCTGATCTGAATGACTTATACTATGCCTGTTGGCCCTTTCTGGAATCTCAAGACCCAGCCCAGTCACTCTCAAGGCTAAACATTCACTTCATTATCCTGAGTGTTTTCAACTTCACAGTTTTGAGAAAAGAAAACAGCAGTCAGGGTGACTGATCAAGGTGCTCCACACCCACTTTTTTTTGAATTTAAAAAAGTGTCTAATTCACATGCATTCAGTCTCTCAAATTGTCTCCTCTCTTCTTTGCGTATGCTTTCAGAATAGATGTCTGATGTTTCCTTAGAAGAACAAATAAGTAAGGGACCAAAATAATTTGTATCAGGCACTTACAATTATGTGTATATGTCAATGTTATATATGTACATAACATATGTATACACAAGATTAAGAGTCAGTGAGTAGTCCTTCACTTGAGAACACGGGGACAAGAGGAGTCTGAAACAGAGAAACAGGGTTCCTGAGGAGGGGATGGTAAGGAACCTTGTTTATAGGCATTCAAAGTGAGATGCTCAATGGAAAATAGGCAGGCCGGGTCAGCAGGAGAGATACCAGGTGTGACATTACTCTTGAGCGCCACGGGCCCCATCCAGTGGAAATGAGGGCAGGACTCTCTTGAGGTCAACTCTAGCACAGACACAGCACTCTGTCATTGTGGAAGACTTCAAACACTCTGGCACCTGTGCAAAGTCTTAAGTCAGCTAACTGGGAACAACTGACAGATCCCTGACCTAGTATGCTGACATTTTCATGTTCCACAGGTATGTAAGATGAGTATGAGAATGGCTATTATGGCTAAAGAAACTGGTTGATGAAATGAAAGGAGAACCATAGGAAAAAGAGACCATGTCATCTTAGAATTTGTGGCAATAATGTAGGGGTTGTATGGTACAGGTTCTAGTAAGGCAGAATTGAGAAGTCCTAAAAATAAAGCCATGTAGTTCCATGGCAAGAAACTCTAAAAAGAAAGCTCTTGAAATGCACTTTTGCTTGGATATTTAGAAGAGCTACCAGTACATCAGATGTACTGGTAGCTCTTCTAAAAGAACAGACAGAAGATCAATAGAAGAACACACAAGAAATCAGAATGAAAGAGTAGCAAGACTTAGAAGAACCATACGAGGAGGCCAAGGTTCAAAATAAGTTTACAAAAAGGCTAGCAAAAGCAAAAGGGGTATTTTGAGAGTGAAAATACAAAATTTATGTGGCGTTTTGGATAGACATGTACACACTGCTATATTTAAAATGGATAATGAGGACTTAACCACATAGCACATATAACTCTGCTCAATGCTATGTGGCAGCCTAGATGGGGGTGGAATTTGGGGAATAATGGATGCCTCCAAACATACGGTTGAGTCCCTTCACTGTTCACCTGAAACTATCACAATATTGTTAGCTGGCTACATCCCAATGCAAAATAAAAAGATTAAAAAAAAACTACAAACAATAAATGCTGGAGAGGATGTGGAGAAAAGGAAATCTTACCACACAGTTAGTGGGAATATAAATTCATACAGCCACTATGGAGAATACCATGGAGATCTCTTAAAACACTAGGACTAAAACTACCATATGACTCAGCAATCCCACTACTGGGCATATACTCTGAGAAAACCGCAATTCAAAAAGATATATGTACCCCCAGTGTTCATTGCAGCACTATTTACAACAGCCAGGACATGGAAGCAACCTAGATGTCCACTGACAGATGAATGGATAAATAAGATGCGGTACATATATACAATGGAATATTATTCAGCCGTAAAAAGGAATGAATTTGAGTCAGTTGTAGTGAGGTAAATGAATCTAGAGCCTGTTATACAGAGTGAAATAAGTCAGAAAAAGAAAAACAAGTATCATATATTAATGTATATATATTTTATCTAGAAAAACAATATGGATGAACCTATTCACAGGGAAGAAATGGAGATGCAGACATGGAGAATGGACTTATGGACACAGTAGGGGAAGGAGAGGGTAGGACCAACTGAGAAGGCAGCACTGACACATACACACTTCCATGTGTGAAATACATAACCAGCGGGAAACCGCTGCGTAACACAGGGAGCCCAGCCCATACAAACAAAACTGACCCACCTTGTTGTATGGCAGAAACCGACACAACATTGTAAAGCAATTATCCTCCAATAAAAAAGGAAAAAGAAAATGCAAAGTTACCTGATAATAAAATGTAAGGCTGAGAAAGCAGAACTTGTCAACCTCTATTTTACTTCCATATTCTCTATCAAAGGATATGAATTTGGGGTTAAATGGAAGAGAATTAACAATTATAGAGGGGAAAAAATGTCCCAGATGGGTGAGGCAAATAAGTTCAAGCCATTCACTAATTAACAGGAAGACTGGTAAAACTTGCAAATAAGGTCACTGAACTAAAGAAAATGTTAGAAATTAAACTGATAAAGATTTTGAACGAATGGTAATAGATAACTATTGTTCCAGTTTGCAAAAAGCAAAAGGTGGACAGTGGACTTTTCAATTAATAGAAAAGTGAACATATTGTATAGCTCTTGGGCTCAATTCTAAAAATGATTCTTCCCTTTTTTATGGAGTGGACATGAGAGGGAAGAAACTTTTTTTCTGGTTGTAAAAGAAATGCATACCTATGGAAAACTGAGAAAATACAGAAAAGTATAAATAATGACCACCTATAATTCCTAAAATAACCAGTGTTAAAATGTTGATTTGCTTCTTTCTTGTGACTATGCATAGTGAACACAACTTTACTTTTTATTTATAGCATACAATTTTTGCATATCATTTAGAACTTGTCATGAGGAGAAGAAAGAAAAAAGGAGAATGAAAATGTACTAAAAGAAATTATGGCTGAAAACTTCCCAAATCTAAAGAAGGAAACAGATATCCAGGTACAGGAAACACAGAAGGTCCCAAACAAGGTAAACCCAAACAGATCTACAGCAAGACATATAATAATAAAAATTTCAAAAGTTAAAAATAGGATTCTAAAGGTAGCAAGAGAAAAACAAGGAGTTAATTACAAGGGAACTCCCATACAGCTATCAGCTTATTTCTCTTCAGAACTGTTGCAGGCCAGAAAGGAATGGCAAGATATATTCAAAGTTCTGAATGGGAAAAATCTGCAAACTAGGATACTCTACCAAGCAAGATTATCATTTAGAATCGGACAAAGAATTTCTCAGATAAGCAAAAACTAAAAAGAACACAGCAATACCAAACCTATTCTAAAGGAAATATTGAAAGATCTTCTCTAAATAGAAATGAAGTTATAAATATATAGGAAAGACAAAAATCACCTAAATCACTTATTTAGATCATTTGGAAAGCAAATCACCTAAATAACCCAGTACAAGGGGAACTCCATGGTGGCCCAGTGGTTAGGACTTCATGCTTCCACCACCTGGGACCTGGGCTTGATTCATGTTTGGGGAACTAAGGTCCTGCAAGCCATGCAGTATGGTCAAAAATTTTAATTAAAAAACTTCAATATTACAATTTAAAACATAGATAAATAAGGCCAGTGTACAGATTTTTAAAAATTCAAAATTTCTGTGAAAGTGATGATAACCACAATGAAGAACAAAAGGACGAACAAGAAGATGTACAAGAAGATATGAAAAGCATAAAATGAGAGGGGAGAGTAAGAAAATGTAGATTTTTTTTTCATTTCCTAGAGTGTGTCTGAGCCTATATGACCAGTCTAAAGCACACAGATAAAGGATGGAATTAACATACTTGAAAAACAGAGTAACTACAAAAACATAACACATTCACAAAAACAAAAAAACAAAAAAAAGAGAGAGAGAACTGAAGTATGATGCAAAAGAAAATCAAACCACAAAAGGAAAGAGAAAGAATAAATATAAAATCAACAGGAAAATACAGTTTAAAATGCAATAAATTCATATTTATCAGTAATCACCTTAAATGTCAATGAACTAAATGCTCCAATCAAAAGACACAGAGTAGAAGACTGGGTTAAAAAAAAACAACGGCTACAACATGCTGCCTATAAGAGACCCACTTTAGGGCAAAGGACACAGACAAAATGAAAGTGAGGGGACACAAAAGACATTTCATTCAAACAGAAATGAGAAGAAAGTGGGAGTTAAACTACTCATATCAGACAAAACAGACTTTAAAACAAAGGCCACAGAGGAATATAAAGGACATTATATGATAATAAAAGGATCAATACAAAAAGAGGACTTTACACTTGTCAACATATATGCACCAAATACATAAAACAAATTCTAACAGACATAAAGGGAGAAAATAACAGGAATACAATAATAGTAGGAGATTTTAAAACACAACTCACATCAATGGATAGATCTTCTAGACAAAAAACTCAATAATGCAACAGAGATCCTAGATTATACAATAGAGCAGTTAGACTTAGTTGAAATTTCCAAAACATTATATCCAAAACACCAGAATACATATTTTTTCCAAGTGCACATGGAACATTCACTAGGACTGACCACACAGTAGGGCACAAAACAAGCCTCAACAAAGAGTACAGAAATTATCTTAAGCATCTTTTCCAACCATAATGTCATGAAACTAGAAAGCAACCACAGAAAAGAGAAATGAGAAAATAAACAATCACACAGAGACTAAAAACAAGCTACTAAAAACCCAATGGCCAATAATAAAACCAAAGAGGAAATTTAAAAATATCTTGACAAATGACAATGAAAACACAACCATACAAAATCTGTGGGATGCAGCAAAAGCAGTTCTTAGAGGAACGTCATAGTGATAATCAGGAAATTCACAGTGATACAGGCCTTCCTCAAGAAACAAAAAAGTCTCAAATAAACAACCTAACCTTTCACTTAAGAGAATCAGAAAAAGAACAAACAAAATCTAAAGTCAGTAAAAGAAAGAAATAAAGATCAGAGAGGAAATAAAGTAGGGATTAAAAAGTTGAAAGAAAAAAAATCGATAAAACCAAGAGCGTGTTCTTTGAAAGGATAAACATGACTGACAAACCTCTGACCAGGTTCACTAAGAATAAAATAAGAAATAAGGAGACTTAACAAATAACACTGCAGAAATACAAAAAACCTTAGGAGACTACTTTGAAAAATTACATGCCAACAAATTTGACAACCTTGGAAAAATAGGTAAGTTTCTGGAAATAAACAGCTCACCAAAATTGAATCAAGAAGAAATAGACAATTTGAGCCGACTGATCACTAGAAGTAAAATAGAATCTTTAAAAGCTCTGTACAAAACAAAAGTCTGGGACCAAATGGCTTCACAGGCAAATTCTACCAAACATATGAATAAGAACTTACATCGATCCTTCTCAAACTCTTTTAAAAAACTGAAGAGGAAGGAACACTCCCAAAGATATTCTAGTCTATGAAGCCACTATCATCACCCTTATACCAAAACCACACAAAGACATCACCAAAAAAGAAAATTATAGGCCAATATCTTTGATGAATATAGATGCAAAAGTTCAACAAAATATTAGCAAACCAAATTCAACAACATATAAAAAAGATCATACACCACAACCAAGTGGGATTCATCCCAAGTTCACAAGGATGGTTCAATATACACAAATCAATGTGATACAGCAAATAAATATGAGAAGACAAAAACCACATGATCATCTCAACAGATGCAGAAAAAGCATTTCACAAAATTTAACATCCGTTCATGATAAGAAAAAAAAAAAAAAAAAAAAAAAACACCTCTTACCAAAGTGGGTACAGAGGGAACATATCTCAACATACTGAAAGTTACTTATGATAAACCCACAGCCAGTACAACGCTCAGTGGTGAAAAGCTGAAAGCCTTCCCACTAAAATCCAGAACAACACGAGGATGTCCACTTTCACCTCTTCTATTCAACACAGCATTGGAAGTCCTAGCTACGGCAATCAGACAAGAAATAAAAGGTACTCAAATGAAGGGAAGAGGTAAAATTGTCATTATATGCAGATGTCAAGGTATTACATATATTAATAGAAAACCCTAAAGACTCCATACAGTTTGAGAAACCTGTATGCAGGTCAGGAAGCAACAGTTAGAACTGGACATGGAACAACAGACTGGTTCCAAATAGGAAAAGGAGTACGCCAAGGCTGTATATTGTCACCCTACTTATTTAACTTATATGCAGAGTATGCTGGGCTGGAAGAAGCCCAAGCTGGAATCAAGATTGCTGGGAGAAATATCAATAACCTCAGATATGCAGATGACACCACCCTTATGGCAGAAAGGGAAGAGGAACTAAAAAGCCTCTTGATGAAAGTGAAAGAGGAGAGTGAAAAAGTTGGTTTAAAGCTCAACATTCAGAAAACTAAGATCATGGCATCTGGTCCCATCACCTCATGGGAAACAGATGGGGAGACAGTGGAAACAGTGACAGACTTTATTTTTTTGGGCTCCAAAATCACTGCAGATGGTGACTGCAGCCATGAAATTAAAAGACGCTTACTCCTTGGAAGTTATGACCAACCTAGATAGCACATTAAAAAGCAGAGACATTACTTTGCCAACAAAGGTCCGTCTGGTCAAGGCTATGGTTTTTCCAGTGGTCATGTATGGATGTGAGAGTTGGACTGTGAAGAAAACTGAGCACCGAAGAATTGATGCTTTTGAACTATGGTGTTGGAGAAGACTCTTGAGAGTCCCTTGGACTGCAAGGAGATACAACCAGTCCATCCTGAAGAAGATAAGTCTTGGGTGTTCATTGGAAGGACTGATGCTGAAGCTGAAACTCCAATACTTTGGCCACCTCATGTGAAGAGCTGACTCGTTGGAAAAGACCCTGATGCTGGGAGGGATTGGAGGCAGGAGGAGAAGGGGACGACAGAGGATGAGATGGCTGGATGGCATCACCGACTCGATGGGCATGAGTTTGAATAAACTCCGGGAGTTTGTGATGGACAGGGAGGCCTGGCATGCTGCGATTCATGGGGTCACAAAGAGTCGGACACGACTGAGCAACTGAACTGAACCGAACTGAAAGACTCCATACGTATAAAACTAGAACTGAGAAATTCAGCAAGGTAGCAGGACATAAGATTAACATGCAGAAATCAGATTTCAACAATGAAATATCAGAAAGGGAATGTAAAAAAAAAAAAGCCAATAACTTTCAAAATTGCACTCCCCAAAATAAAATACCTAGGAATAAATCTGAGGAAGGAGGTGAAAGATTTACACACTAAGAACTATAAAACATTAATAAAGGAAATTGAAGCTGACTCAAAGAAATAGAAAGATATCCCATGCTCTTGAATTGGAAGAATATTGTTAAAATGGCCATACTACCCAAAGCAACCTATAGATTTAATGTTATTCCTATCAAAGTGACATTTTTCACAGAACTAGAACAAATAATTCTAAGATTTATTTAGAACCATAAAAGACCCAGAATTCCCAATGCATTCTTGAGGGAGAAGAACAAAATAGAAGGCATAACTCTCCCAGACTTCTGACAACACTACAAAGCTACAGTAATCAAAAAATCATAGTATTAGCACAAAAACAGACACATTAATCAATGGAACAGAAGAGAGAGCCCAGAAAGAAACTCCTACATGTATGGTCAATTAATCCTCAACAAAGGAGGCAAGAATAACGGGGGAAACACTGTTTCTTCAGCAAGTGGTGTTGGGAAAACTGGACAGGCACATGTAAATCAATGAAGTTAGAACACATTCTCTTACCATACACAAAAATTAACTCAAAATGGCTGAAATACTTAAACATAAGACATGACACCACAAAACTCCTAAAGAGATGATAGGCAAAACACTCTCTGACATAAGTTGTATCAATGTTTCCTTAGGCCAGTCTGCTGACCTAAGGCAATAGCTGCTGCTGCTGCTACTAAGATCACTTCAGTCGTGTCCGACTCTGTGCAACCCCATGGACTGTAGCCTACCAGGCTCCTCCGTCCATGGGATTTTCCAGGCAAGAGTACTGGAGTGGGTTGCCACTGCCTTCTCTGCAAGACAATAGAAATAAAAACAAAAATAAACCAATGAGATCTAATCAAACTTATAAGCTTTTCATAGCAAAAGAAACCATAAATAAAACAAAAAGACAACCTACAGAATGGGAGAAGATATTGAAATATAGAAACCCCACTTCTGGGCATATATCCTGACAAAACTCTAATCCAAAAAGATACATGAACCCTATGTTCACAGCAGCCCTATTCACAACAGCCAAGACAAGGAAGCAACCCCAGCGCCCACTGATAGATTAACAGATGAAGATGGGGTCCACACACACAATGCAACATCACTCAGCCACTAGAAAGAGTGAAATGATGCCACTTGTAGCAACGTGGGTGGACCTACAGATTATCATACTAAGTGAATTCAGAAAGGGAAAGACAAATACCATATGATGTCACTTATACGTAGAATCTAAAATATGATACAAATGAACCTATCTACAAAAAAACAGACTCACAGACACAGAGAACAGAGTTGTGGTTACCAAGGGGGAGGGTTGGGGGAAGGATGGAGTGGGAGGCTGGGGTTCGCAGATGCAAACTATTACACATGGAACAGATAAACAAGGTCCTACTTTATAACACACAGACCTATATTCAATATACAATGATAAACTGAAAAGGAAAAGAATATTTAAAAATGTATATACAGGTATAACTGAATCACTTTGAAAAGCAGGAATTAATGCAATATTGTAAATCAACTATACTTCAATTAAAATAGTCTCAAAAATAGGTGCACAGTATCAGATTCAAATTTAGGTATAACTAATTCTGTATTTGTATTGTCCACCCTGTTTATAAATCAATACCACTGCTTTAGTGATTCCAGAGAAATCGATATTTTCTCCCCTTTGATTTCAAAGAAAAACAAACCTGGCCACAAAAAAAAAAATACTTCATGAATATAACTTACTGGAATCCTAACAGTCTATCATATGCATGCACAATATGAGATGCAGCCATAAATAATAATAAATGGGAACCCACTCAAGTATTCTTGCCTGGGAAATCCCGTGGACAGATGAACCTGGCAGACTACAGTCCATTGGGTTGCAAAAGAACTGGACACGACTTAGCAACTAAACAACAATAATGGTTTATAAATGTTAATAGAGGAAACCACGATCCTTGGGAGCCAATATTCATTAATTTGTTTAATTCTCTAATTCTTTAATTTATTGATTAAATTCTTTAATGATTTTCTACTGTGTGTGGGCCTGATCTAAAGCTGGAGATACTGCAGTGAACAAAACAGAAATCCTGACCCTCATGGAGCCTCCTATCTCAACCAGAAAAGAGATGATACACGAGGTAATGATAAATACTAAGAGAAAAAATGAAGCAGGTAAAGGGGATAGGAGGTGTTGGGGGAAAGTAAAGATTTAGCAAAAGTATCCAGAGAAGGCTTGGGAGATGTCTTTTAAGTTAAGACATAAAGAAGATAAAGGAAATGCACATAGCTGTCTAAGGAAGAGCATTTCAGGCAGAAGAAACAAATGCAAAGGCCCTGAGGTGAGAGCGCACCTGGAATGTTCAAACCATAGTGAGGAGGACACCAGTGTGGTCAGAGCAGAAGGAGAAAGCCGGCAATGTAGAAGGAAACAGAAGAGGATTAAGTAGGCCTTGTAGGTCGGATACAGACTGCCTTTTCATCTGTTTGAGTCAGGAAGCCACTGGAGGGTTCTGTGGAGGGAGACTTAAGCTTTAACAGGATTAGTATGGATTCTATGTTGAGAATACAAAGAAGGGGGAAGAAAGGAAGCATGCAGAACATAATGCTATACTGGACAGAATAAGATGGAGTAAAGCAATCAAACCAACTGGTTGAATGATTGTACACAAATGGGTTTCAATGAACAGAATGAGGTGACCTTAAGAACAGCTTCAAAAGACTGACAGATTTTTTTAGATAATGTGAATGATCAAGAAGATATGCTAATCACAATCAAGGGAATTCATGAAAAAAAAATGAGGCAGTGAGAGAAATTTGAATACTGATTTCATGACATTAAGGAATTACTCACTTTCAGGTGTGATAATGATATTGTGCCTATATTTTTAAAATAAATTTTGTTTTCTTATGCTTTAGAGATGTATACAAAAATACTTAAGGATGAAATGAAATCCCAGTGTCTGGGATTTGCTATTTGCATAGGGGGGAAAGTAAGTAGGGATATCCATGATACAACATGATCGTTGTTGAAGCAGGAGGACGTGGATTCCTCTTATTATACTACTCTATTTACTTTTTCTTATGTTTGAAAATGTCTTTGACAAAAAAAGGTTTTTTAAAAATCAAGAATGATATATAGCTGAGATGGTAAAAAAACAAATACAATGAATGAAACAATAAATGTTCTGAAGAAATGTCAAGAGGCTAGAATTCTGGATCAAATTGAGACAAAATGCAACAAGGAAGGCTATATCGCTCTATTTTGGCTCCAAAACACCAAGAGAATGTACAAAATGGACAAACCTATAGGAGTACCTCCTTTTAAAAAAAAAGAAAACTTAAAATTCTAATACACAGCAAAATCAGCAAGTAAAATACCCACAATCTAAAGCAACCCCCAGGATGTATTAACAGAAGTAAAGAATTTTAAAAGGGGGGATATGCGTTTAGTCACTAAGTCAAGTGCAGCTCTTTGCAACCCCATGGACTGTAGTCTGCCAGGATCCTCTGCTCATGGGATTCTCCAGGCAAGAATACTGGAGCATGTTGCCATTTGCTCCTGCTCCAGTATCTATCCCTGGGTCAGGAAGTGAGTCTCCTGCACTGGCAGGCGGATTCTTAACTGCTGAGCCACCAGGGAACCCCCTAAAAAGGGGTATGGGGCATGCAATAGGCTGCTCTTCCATGAGCTACCCGGCTTACACTTGCTATTGTTTGCCATACTTAGATACTTGAAACTATGTCACATGAGGAATGGATATGGGACCTAGGGATGTCACGTAAGAAAAAAGATGGAAAAAGGCGATGTGATACTAGTCTACAAATTTCTGAACTCGTTGCCTTTCCCCTTTAATCTATTTTGCTTCATTACTATTTTGGTAAAGGGTGTCACCATCTATATAGTCACCTAAGCCAATAAGCTGAGAAAAATTCAAGATGCCTCCCTCTGTCTCAAATTCCACTTCTAGATAAAAATGTCTCTTAAAATTGTTCCTGTCCCTCCTGTTCAATGTGGACACTTCCCCTGCTCCATTTACTCCTCCTTCCTCCAGTATCCCTATTTCCCTCTGGGAACCACTCCCAACTACACAGTGGGTCAGCATATTCTTTCTACCCAGAGCACTGCAAATAACTTTACTCAAGTCAATAAAATGGATGGATATGTTAGCTGGAACTACTGGGAAAGAACTGGGGGTGGGGGGATAAAAGTGAGATGGGGGAGAAGGAAGAGTTCAAAAGAAAAGAAACATTCTTTCTCTGCACTATTAAATGTGAGGTGATATCTGGAACTGTTGCAACTATTGTTGCTACCCTGAGAGACAGAGCCAACATGAGAAGAAATCCAGAAGTAAAAAGAACAAAGAAAATCAAGACAGAAGTCCTGATGGGGTTGTGAATCTCTGGATCAAACCAACAGGAGGCCAATTTTAACACAAAGTCCTTTCATGTGCACTAGTCAACACATCCTCCTTTCAACTTGACAACTCAGCTGAATTTTCTGTTACTTATCAAGAGAATCCTAAACTGAAGAGTCCAAAGACACTGGCTTAATGATGTTCATGATGTCTCAAATGGACTACTGCAACATTATTTTCCCTGAAGAAACCCTCACTGATACAGCTTCTACACTGTTGTCAAGATGTCCTTTCAGATTTAAGTTTCTCTTCTATTAACAAACTCACAATGGCCTCACCTATCTTTAGAACAATATCCAAACTCCTTAAGTATGGCATGAAAAAAAATCTTTACAATTTGGCACCTAGTCTCATCTCTTACAACTCTAAAGCTATTTCAAAGCTCTGGGTGTTGATTTTGCTGTGTTCCCTCTGCCTGAAATATTCTTCTTAATCTGGCTAATAAAAACATGTTAGAATTACCTCCTCAATTTAGTAAAAAAAAAAAAAAAAAAGCAAGGTTTTAACATCCAAAAATCAATTATGTAATGTATCATATCCATAGAATGAAGGACAAAAACCCCATGGTTACTTGACAGACAGAAAAGGCACTTGACAAAATTCAATTCAATCCCTTCATAATAAAAATACTCAACAGACCCCCTTTTAAAAATTCTTTAGTTCTATTAATGCATCCATAGCTAGCAGTATCCTTAATGGTATGAAAGCTTTCTTAAGATTAGGAACAATCAAGAATGTTCACTCTTCACTATTTCTATTTGACACTGTACTAGAGGTTCTAGACCCAGAGAAGGCAATGGCAACCCACTCTAGTACTCTTGCCTGGAAAATCCCATGGACATGGACAAAGGAGCCTGGTAGGCTACAGTCCATGGGGTCACAAAGAGTCGGGACACGACTGAGCGACTTCACTGTCACTTTTCACTTTCATGCATTGGAGAAGGAAATGGCAACCCACTCCAGCATTCTTGCCTGGAGAATCCCAGGGACAGAGGAGCCTGGTGGGCTGCCATCTATGGGATCTCACAGAGTTGGACACGACTGACGTGACTTAGCAGCAGCAGAGGTTGTAGCCCAGGCAGTTAGGCAAGAAAAAGAAAAGGCCTGTAGGTAAGAAAGAAAGAAGTAACGCGATCTCTGTTTGTAGACAACATGATCATTTACCACAGCCAATAAACAATTCAGCAAGTCTACAGAATACAGTATTAATACACAAAGACTGTATTTCTAAAACTGAGTAATGAATAATCTTAAAATTAATAAAATAATTCAATTTACAATAACATCAAAAAGAATAAAATACTTAGGGATATATTTAACAAAAAGAATTCTTGTACACTGAAAACTACTGAAAGTCGTTCAGTCGTGTCCGACTCTCTGCGACCCCACAGACTATATAGTCCATGGAATTCTCTAGGTCAGAATACTGGAATGGGTAGCCTTTCCCTCTTCCAGGGGATCTTCCCAACCCACGGATTGAACCCAGGTCTCCCAAATTGCAGGCGGTTTCTTTACCAGCTGAGCCACAAGGGAAGCCCAAGAGTACTGAAATGGGTAGCCTATCCCTTCTCCAGCAGATCTTCCCAATCCAGGAATCAAACCGGGGTCTCTTCATTGCAGGTGGATTTCTTTACCAACTGAGTTATCAGGGAAGCCTGAAATCAATTAAAGACCTAAATAAATTTTTAAAAATCCTATTCATAGATTAAAAGACTTATTAAGATGGCAATACTCTTCAAAATGATTTAGATTCCACACAATCAAAATCCCAGCTGGTTTTTGCAGAAATTGACAAGCTAATCCTAAAATGTGTATGGAAATCCTGAGCCACAGCACTCAGAAATCAATCTTGATAATAAAAGAACACAGTTTGGAGAGTTAACAATTCATGATCTCAAATTTTAACTACAAAGCTTCAGTAATCAAGGCAGTGTGGTACTGACATAAGGACAGGTATATATTCTATATCTGATGCTTATCAATGGAACAGAATTGAGAGTCCAGAAATAAGCTCTCACACTTAGTCAACTGAATTTCAACAAGGATGTTAAAAAAAATTCAATGTAACCAGAATAGTCTTTTCAAAAAATAATGCTGGGATAACTGTATATCCATATGAAGTTGGACTTCTCCTCATATCAAAAGCAAAAATTAACTCAAAATGGATCAAAGGATTAAATATGAGTAAATACTATCAAACTTGAAGACATGGGCATAAATCTTCATAACCTCGGATCTGGCAATTATTTTTTTAGATCTGACACCAAAAGCAGAAGAGGAGAAGGTAAATAAGTTAGACTTCATCAAAATTAACTTTTCTTAAGAGGACACCATCAAGAAAGTGAAGAGTTGAAGAAAATATTTGCAAATCACATATCTGATAATGAACTTGTACCTAAAATACATAAGAAATTCTTATAATTCAACAATAAAGAAACCCAATTTAACAATGGGCAAAAGTCTGAACAGACATTTCTCCAAGTTGTTACACAAACAGCCTATAAACACATGAAAATATATTAAAGTTGTTAGTCATCATGGAAATACAAAAACAAAAACAAAAACAACCCACAATAAGATAGCACTTCACACCTGTTAGGATGGCTATAAGAAAAAGGCTGGCAATAACAAATGTCGGAGAGTATGTGGAGAAATTGGAATCCTCACACATTAACGGTGGGAATGTAAAATGATGCAGACACTTTGGAAAACAATCTAGCAGTTCCTCAAAACTGCTCACAGAGTAATAATATGAGCGAAATTCCACTCTTAGTTCCAGCCACACTAAAATGTTCACATTTCCCAAATGCATATATTCAAGAGAAATGAAAGCATATATCCACACAAAAATGTGTACACAGATGTTAACAGCGGCATTACTCATAATTATCAAAACCCCAAATGCCCAACTAATAAATGAATAAAATGTAGATGGAATATTCCACATAATGGAATACTATTCAGCCATGAAAAGTAATGAAGCACTGAAACATGCTACAACATGGATGAAACTTAAAATCATGCTATGTGAAGGAAACCAGTCACAAAAGATCACACATTGTATGATTCTATTTACATGAAATCCCCATAGCAGGCAAATCTATAGACAGAAGATTAATGGTTGCCTAGGAAGCTCCAATACTTTGGCCACCTGATGCAAAGAATTGACTCATTAGAAAAGACCCTGATGCTGGGAAAGACTGAAGGCAGGAGGAGGAGGGGACGAGAGAGGATGAGATGGTTGGATAGCATCACCGACTTGATGGATATGGCTTTGAGCAAACTCAGGGAGACTGTTCTGAATGAAGGACAGGGAAGCCTGGTGTGGTTCATGGGATCACAAAGAGCCAGGCACAACTGAATGACTCAACCGAACTGAAGGCTGAAGGGGCTAGCGGTGGGGCTAAAGATGGTTTGGGGGAGGCGGGAATGATAAAGTGTTCTAAAATTGATGGCGGTGATGATTGCACAACTCTGTGACCATGCTAAATACCAGTCACAAACTTTTTTTTTGCTTACTTTTTTACTGATGTATAGTTGATTTACAATATTATTTCAGATGTACAGCACAATGATTCCACATTTTGCAGATTATACTCCATTATAGGTTTTTTACAAGATATTGGCTATAATTCTCTGTGCTATATATCCTTGTTGCTTATCTATTTTATATTTAATACATAGTAGTTTTCATCTGTTAATCTCATACCCTTAATTTACCCCTCCCCCCTTTCCTCTCCTGTTTGGTAACCACAAGTTTATTTTCTATATCTGTGGTTCTGTTTCTGTTTTGCACACACACTCGTGTTATTTTTTAGATTTCACATATAAGTGATATCACATAGTATTTGTCTCTGACTTTTTTCACTAAGCGTAATATTCTTAGGTCCATTCATATTGCTGCAAATGGCTACTGCTTTTTCTAAAATTTATTTTTAATTGGAGCATAACTGCTTTACAATATTGTGTTGGTTTTTGCCATATGCCAACATGAATCAGTCATAGGTATACATATGTCCCTTTCCTCTTAAACCTTCCTCCCACCTCTCACTCATCCCACCTCTCTAGGTTGTCACAGAGCACGGGGTTGAGTTCCCTGTGTCATACGTAAATTTCCACTTGCTATCTATTTTACATATGGCAGCGTACATATGTTTGCATGCTATTCTCTCAATGTGTCCACCCTCTCCTTCCCCTATTGTGTTTACAAGTCTGTTCTCTATGTCTGTGCCTCCAATGATGCTCTGCAAATAGGTTCATCAGTACGATCTTCTAGATTCTATATATATTCTCTTTTTGACTTACTTCACTCTGTATAATAGGCTCTAGGTTCATGCACCTCATGAGAACTGAGTCAACTGTGTGTCCTTTTATGGCTGAGTAATATTCCATTGTGTATGTGTACCACAGCTTCTTTACCCAAGCATATGTTGATGGACATCTAGGTTGCTTCCATGTCCTAGCGATTATAAATAGTGCTACAATAAACACTGAGGTACATGTGTCTTTTCAACTATGATTTCCTCAGGGTATACACCCAGTAGTGGGATTTTGGGTCATACGGTAGTTTCTTTTTTAATGTGGTACGCATATGTTTAGTTTTATTAAAATGCATTTATCAAATTGTTTTCCAACGTGGTTGTACCACTCTACATCATTACAAGCAATATGCGAGTTTCAGTTGCTTTGCATCCTCATCAGCACTTGGTATGGTCAGTGCATATGGTAGTTTTATTCCTAGTTTTTAAAGGAACCGCTATACTGTTTTCCATAATGACTGTATCAGTTTACCCTCCCACTAACAGTGCCTCTCCAGCATTTCTCCACAGCCTCTCCAGCATTTATTGTTTGCAGATTTTTTGATGATGGACATTCTGACCAGAACTGACTCATTGGAAAAGACCCCGATGCTGGGAAAGAGTGAAGGCAGGAGGAGTAGGGGACGACAAAGGATGAGATGGCTGGATGGCATCACCGACTCGATGGACATGGGTTTGAGCAAGCTCCGGGAGTTGGTGATGGACGGAGAATCCTGGAGTGCTGCAGTCCATGGGGTTGCAGAGTCAGACACGACTGAGTGACTGAACTGAACTGATTCTGACGAGTGTGAGTTGATACCTCATTGTAGTTTTGATCTGAATTTCTCTAATAATAAGCGAGGTTGAGTATCTTTTGATGCAGTCACACAGTTTAAACACATGAACTGCATGGTATGTGAATTATATCTCAGGAAAGCTATTACCAAAAAAAAAGAAAAGGTTCTTCTCTTCCATAACACTTTTCTTGAGACACCAATAAAACCAACCATTCTAACATGTGTCTCCTCCTTTCCCTGCAAGGATTTGAGTACCTGCAATTGATACTTTTTTGCACTTCTTCAATGTTTTTTCCCCTATACTAAACTGTGAGTTCCTCAAGGCAGGGATTTGGCTTTTTTTTTTTTTTTTTTTAAGAATTAAACAGTATTTATAAACTGTGTGCAAGTTATGTTAAAGGGTACATTATTAATATTTGCTAAAGACTATCTTAATGGCTGTCATGTGGAAAAGGGACAATGCTCATTTTATATATGCGAATGGGCAGAGATGGAAGCTATAATGACACAATTTTAAGACACGGATGACATGAATTTTCAAATAATCAGGGTTATCCCTTTCTGCAGAGCAGGGGTTTCTGGATTCTGTGGTTTCTCTGAGTTGATACTCAAATTCTTGATGTATGTACAAAAAGTATGGGCATTTTTCCTGGGGGAAAAATCCATAATTTTCATTAGATTCTTAGAGAGATAATGGTTAGAGGTTATAATGGATAACCCAATGGTGGTTAGGAATCACCATTTTTAAAATGTCAGTGTACCAAGACAAGGATTTTAGTTAGCAAATTTCAGTTACTGGAATACATCAGTTAAGGTAGGCTTTTACATAGATTATGGTGGCTCAAACAGTAATGAATCTGCTGCAATGTAGAAGACCTGGATTCGATCCCTGGGTGGGGAAGATCCCCTGGAGAAGGGAATGGTCACCCACTCCAGTACTTTTGACTGGAGAATTTCATGGGCAGAGGGGCTATCTGCAGGCTGCAGTCCATGGGGTTGCAAAGAATTGGACACAACTGAAAAACTAACACTAACTTACTTTTACCTAGATTATACTACTTTGGTAATGAATGCAAAAAGAGCATTTTATTCATTTAAAAATACTGACGGTCCAGTATATGCCAACTGCTAAAGAAATGGCTTACACTCTACAAAGCAGAGACAAAAAAAAAAAAAAAACCAACCAGTAAAATATATAAGAAAATGTCATTTGATACAATAACGCCTTCAATCGAAAAAATAAAACATGGTGGAATAGGAAATTATGAGAGTGTAAAGAGTGACTTTAGTTAGAGTCATCAGGGGAAGTCTTTGAGGAGATTACATTTAAGCTGAGCAATGAGAAGGGCGCCGAGGAACTAACACTTCAGGAATGAAGAGAACAGAAACTGCAAAGTTTCTAAGGTTAAGAACACTATTATTACTTGAGTTCTTAGGAGAAAAGGCCATCTCTGATCATCTCTCTATACAACATTTAGAAGAGTATCTCCCACCTGCATTGAAGAGAACTTATTCAAGACAATTCAGCATGATGAAAATTTAACATGATAAGACACTATTGTAAACGAATCTTTAACTGCTTAGGGTCATCGTGAATTTACTCTTCATCATCATCAGACAAAGTGAGTAAAACCTTTAGGGTTTTGTAATCAGAGAAAAGAAAAAAGAAAAAGAAAACTCAACAAATGAGGTAGTTTGCTTTTTTTTTTTCCAAGAAGTTTCTCCCAGGGAGATAGTTTTACAAACATAAAGACTATCAAGCAAAGTCTATGAAAAGAATTCTGGGTTGGATCTGCCCTTCACCCTTAGAGCTTGGTGTTTTGCATTTCTTGTATTTATAATCTATGATGTACAAGAGGGTGGAGTTACAGTCAATGTGCACAAATCAGAGGGAAATAAGTTTGAGTTCAAGGAGCTGTCCAACATCAACAGGTTGAATACTAGTGGAAGCAGGAAAACTGTAAAACCGTGTCTCAAAGATGTTATACAGACAATTTCCAGAAGAAAGTTACCAGAACTTCACAGTCTACAGAGAACTGTGCTAGTTCCTTCTCCCAGTCTTTGGCATTCCTGCCCTGTTACATTTACCCATTATGCAAACGCCCCAGAATGCAAACCACAGGGTGGATTTTTAACCACCACATACATCATGCCAGTAACAAAGGATTAACAAATACTTGTTCAGGTAACGGGACGCATAACCATGTTCATCTCAGTAACTGAAATTCGGATGATTAAAGTCTTCAGATTATATTTACAAAGGCACAAAAAGAGCCTGAAGCAGTGAGCACTCGACACCAAACTGAAAATACACAAGAAACTAAGGTTAACAATACCCAGTCCCACTATTTCATTAGAAAGCACGAAAGAAAACACACGGACACCCTAACAAGGGGAATTCAAGTGGGAGCCCTCCTGACTCAAAGCGCTTGGACAGATAGTGCCTAGCTGAGTTAGGCCAACGGAGGGAAGGGGTGAGAGCGACCGGAGAGAGCGTCCAGGCTCGTCTGCGCGCACTCCTGCAGGGGAAGGCCTGGAGGGATCTGGTCCGGCCGCTGCCCGCTGGGGCCAAGAGGACCCTGGCGCTTGGCACCTCCCAAACTCCGCGGGGCCGGAGACCCCCCGCGGCCGCCCTCCCTCCAGCAGGGCTCTCGGCGCTGGTGCTCGCCCTGCGGCTCGGGCTGGCGGGGCCGGCCCGCGCTTACCTTCGGGCGCCGGCGGCGGCTCCTGCCGCTTTCCGCGGGACAGGAAAGCCTTGGGCAGCAGCAGCGACACAGCCAGGACGAGGCCCGAGGCCAGGGCCACCCTCTGCACCGTGGAGTACGCCATGACCGCCCACCCCCCGCCGCAGGTGCGGGCTCCCGCCGGAACCGGAACCGCAGCGCCCGCGGCCTCCGCCGACCCCACCGAGCGCTGCGCGGACGGCGCCGCGCGAGGGACACGCGAGCGCGGCGCGTGGGGCTGACTCGCTCCTCCCGCGGGGTCCCCAGGTGCGCTGGGGTACCCGCGCCCTCTCCTTCGTACCAGCTGGAAACTCCTCCCTGTAGCCCACGCCCACAGGGGCGTTCTACACCTAAACTACCGGTGGCCGCGCCCTTCCTTTCATCCCCATCACTGCACTGCTCACTCCCCTCCTCAACCGCCCATCAATTAACTGGTTAAGCTTCCAGCCCCTCAGGCCCCGCTCATTCATTCTCCATCTGCAGCCCAAGGTGATAATGCTAAAACTCAGGTGTAATGCGTTTTAAGCTCTCCATAGCTTCAAATCTTTGAAAATCTCCCCTTTATTCTCATATAAAGGTCCAAGTGCTTTCTGTGACCTCAAGGCCCTCCCTGATCTGGTTCTACCAATGCGCAGTTCAAACTAGATCATTTGCTATTTCCCTAACATATTTCTTGCTTTCCGGGAATCTTTGCTTATCCTGCTCACACTGCCTGGAAAATTCCTAACACATCTCCACTGCTAAAAACTTCTCTGAAAAATAGCTGAAAAGTACTACCTTCATGAAATATTTTTAGCCAGCTTCTCCTTCCTGTGTCCCCACAGTCCTTGTCACTGTCCTTATGAATTTCTTTAACAAACATTCTTTTGGTTCTTACTTTGTATCAATCACAGAAATGGCACTACAGAGTCTGATGAATAAGATAGTTTCCCTGTAGGGTAGATAATCATAGAAACAAGAAAATGCAGCAAGTATTCTGGACTCTAGATCACTCAGTTCACTGAAAGGAGGAGAAATAAGGAAAGAGCTTCTGAAAGTAGGTGAAATTAGAGTGAGTGTTTAAAGAATGAGGAAGTTACTAGGCAGACAGGTGAGAGGAGTTCGAAGGATAGTCCAAGAAAAGGTAGCAAAGAAAGCAAAGACATGAAAGCTTGAAGCTTCCTTATGTGCTGTGAAAACTATTAGTAATTCATTTTGGTTGTAATTCATTTAGGGTCAGTGACATAAAGTGATAAGGCAATATAAGCAGGAACTAGGTTATGAGAAGCTTAGATATAATTCCCAGTTAAATATGGCAGATGAAGGACTTCCCAGCTGCTCCTAGTGGTGCAGGAGTACCATTATGGTGCTCGTGCCAATGCAGGAGATGCAGGTTTGGTCCCTGGGTCAGGAAGATTCCCATGAATAGGAAATGGCAACCCACTACAGTATTCTTGCCTGGAAAATCCCATGGATAGAGGAGCCTACAGTCTCTGGGGTCACAGAGTTGGACACAACTGAAGCAACTTCATGTGCATACACTCATGGCAGATGGAGCACACACGTTTATCTTTGCTTTCTCCAGACACCTCAGAAAAATGAAAAAAAAAGTGTATCAACTAAAATACTGAAGAGGATGGGAAAAACCATGACAGCAGATAAAAATGTCAAAGTTTCTATAAGATGCAACATTATCCGATAGAAATAAAATGCCAGTTACTTATGTATTGGGTTGGTCAAACACTTTGTTTGGATTAAAAACCAGAACAAAATTTTCAGTAAACCAATAATTTAAAATTTTCTAGTAGCCACACATTTAAAAAGTGAAAATAAACAGATGAAATTAATTTATTTAACCCAAAATGTCCCAAATATTATCATTTCCACATGTGTAACACTAGTCATTCACATTTCAATGACTTAGTAGCCAATGCCTAGAGGCTACCATATTGAACAGTGCAGGTTTAGAGAATAAAAAGTGAAGTGCCTACAGAGAGAAAGACTCTAAGAAGCAAACCAATTTGACTTTTAGAACCTATAAATTCTTAGGAATTGAAAGTACTGAGTTCCTTTAAAGGCAAAGATGTAGAGTGGGACTGAATGAAGAAAGATTGGTTGAAAGTCTGTGAAGAAGCAGCTGATATCCTCCAAGTCCTCAATTATTGCAACCAGGGGGATGCCCCTGCTAGCATCACTCGGGCATCATCATTATTGATGTCATCAATAGTATTAAAAGTTATTGAGCTTTTCCTATTGTCCAGGTATTTTCCATATCATGACAATTGATTCTGTTAACTTTATGAAGTAAGAAATATTATTATTTGCCCACTTTACTTATGAGAAAACTAAGGAACAAAAAGCTGAAGTAACTTGCCCACAACTGCACAACATACATCGGAAGCTTTTATTTGAATCCAGGCAGGCTTACTCCTGGAAATGGCAACCCACTCCAGTATTCTTGCCTGGAAAATCCCGTGGACAGAGCCTGGTGGGCTACACTCCATGGGGTCTCAAAGAATTGGACATGACTGAGCACACATGCTTACTCCAGGACTTGCCGTCTTTAACTACCAGTTTTGCTTTCTGGAACCAGAGAAACTCTGGGCTCACAGAGAGCACATGTGTCTTAGGAAGGTGATGACTGATAGGATGTATCTTCTAAGAGACACAGAGGAATCTCAGATTACCCCCAAATTCTTGCTTGGATGATTGGATAGACATTGACTTCATATAACAAGATTTTGAGAGCAGAAGAATCAGATTTGTGAGAAAGATGAGTTCAGATTTTGACAAGTTGCGTTTGAGGGTCCATGAAGTGTCCAGGTGGGCTTCTCAGGTGGTGCAAGTGGTAAAGAATCTGCCTGCAAATGCAGGCAAACTTGTGGATCCAGTCCCTGTGCTGGGAAGATGCTCTGGAGAGGGGCATGGCAACCCACTCCAGTATCCTTGCTGGAGAATCCCATGGACAGAGGAGCCTGGAGGTAGCTATCCAGTTGGATAGATGGGTCTGAAGCTCAGAAAAGATGTTTGGACTGGAAATAAAAATAGAAATGATCAGTCCATCAATTGTAAATGAAGTCTGGGAGGAGATAACATCAGCCAGAATGCTCATGTAAATGATAAGCCACAATGGAAACTTGGGTTACACCCTTTTATTGAAGTTACCAAGTATTATGACAAAAGTGTGATGGAAAAGAAGACAGTGATTTAGGTGTTGAATGAATGAAGACACTGGAAGGTGACAGGAACAGAGAGTATAACGAGCAGTTAGATGACCTTCTCTTTAAGGAGTTGTAGTTGGTTTTTAGAGTAGGTGTAGCAGTGGTGGCGGACTTTCCTGGTAGTTCAGTGGTAAAGGATGCAATGCAGGAGATGTGGACTCGATCCCTGGGTCAGTACGATCCCCTGGAGAAGGAAGTGGCAACCCACTCCAGTATTCTTGTCTGGAAAATCCCATGGAGAGAGAGGCCTGGTGGGCTACAGTTCACGGAGTCACAAAGAGTCGGACATGACTTAGTGATTAAACAACAAGCAGTGGCCGCAGTAACCACTCAGAGGCATACTTCTAAGTGCTTTATGTACAAAAATACATTGATGTTTATACAGAACTTCCTGAATATATGCCAGTTCTTATCAGTAACTGCATGCATGCAAAGTCATTTCAGAAGTGTCCAACTCTTTGCGACCCAATGGACTGTAGCCCCCCAGGCTCCTCTGTCCATGGGATTCTCCAGGCAAGAATACTGACATGGGTTGTCATGCGGTCCTCCAGGGGATCTTCCCACCCAGGGATTGAACCCACATCTCTTAAGCCTCCTCCATTAGCAGGTGGGTTCTTTACCATTAGCACCACCTGGGAAGCGCTATCAGTAACTACTTGGTCTAATTCTATTGCTTATGGTTTTACACTCAGAACAAACTTTTTTCCCTTTCACCTGCAGCTCCCACTGCTGAGGAACTTGTAAATTGTTCCCTAGCAGTTCCTCCTATGTTGCTGGAATTCTTACCTTTGTGATAACTACCTTCCCAATACTCCTGATTTACCTCCTTTCGTCTTTCTTAACACCCAATTTCAGAACAAGAACAAACTGCTCATAGGCAACAAGATCCAGGGAAGAGAACCTACCTTCCTCTGACGTGCAGTAAGTGGTTAAGAGGGGCTCTTTCAGTTTAGGCCCCAAAAGAGGGGAGCTTTCTTTGCCTCCTCCTTGGAATCTATTTCCATTCTGCTTTGTGATGACCAGCAAGGCTCCCTGATATGAGTCCCTCAGCCCTGCAGCTGGAGCTACTTAACTGCAGCTGCTTCCAACTGAGCTTGCCTGGGGAGCCTAAACTGTTCCTCCATGAGGGACATCAAAAAGTCACTTGGCCTTAAGTCATATTCATAGTCATTGATCATAGCCTAATGTTTAGCCTGCTGTCAATAAGCTGTTGGCTTACTTCTGTGACTTATATTAGTGATTTTAAAACTTGATTTTTTTTTTTTCTGATGACAGATCTTGAATCCAGAAAGCACAGTAAGGAGAAAGTTTGGGAGGTCAAGGATAGGAGATGGAGTCAGAGTGAAATATGTGCTGAGCAGTACACCATTAGCTCTGTTTCTCTAGGGAACTTTAATACAGTGACTTTGGCTATTTCTGAAAATGTAATTCTTCTATTTTTGAGGCTTCTTTGTCCCAGGGGAGATTCCAAGGCTGTACCTTGGCCTCTGAAAACAATTTTAAAAACAGCACATAAGAAACCATGGCAGCCCCACTGTAGAGTCACAGACCTTGTTAAAGGCAGAAATCAGGGTGGTGAGCAGGGAAGTGAGACCCAAATATCCAGAACACTGAGCAGAAGGGAGCAAGGCATGTAACTGCAAAGCACAGAGTGGAAAGGCTAATGGAGGCAGGCAAGAGATGGGACAGGACCCACAGGAGAGGCTATATTGGACCAGGGCCTTGAGAGATGGATGAAATTTCTATCGGGGATAAGGAGATTTGATAAACACCTTTTGAATACCCTTTCTTTGTCAGATGTTATCCACATTGAGAACCTCACTTTCTCAATGTTGAATTCAACAAACTGTATTTCCCCTGGCCACTGGGGTGCAGATACGTAACTCTGTTTCCCAGTCAGATGAACCCAGATTTCAGTTTGGAAGTTATCTATGAGAGGAAACGTCAACAACAGCAGCCTGGGCTGCTTTTTTAAATATGTATGTGTGTGTATGTATATATATATACATACACACACATACATATTTATGTATATATATATATATATATATATATATTTCCTTACTTGGCTGCTTGGGATCTTAGCTGCGGCATGCAGCATCTTTCACTGCGGCATAGGGGCTCTAGAGCGTGCACTGAGTAGTTGCTGCAGGTGGGCTTAGTTGCCCCGTGGCTGATTTTAATTTCCTGACTAGGGATTGAACCTGAGTCCCCTGCATTGGAAGGTGGATTCTTAACCACTGGACCACTGGGATTGTCTCTAGGCTGTCTTTTTTATTTTTATTTTTTGATGGCTGTAGGTGGTAGCAGAAGCAGATATTCCTGCAGTTGGTAGAGGCCCCAAGTAGCTTCCTAAAGACAGAGCAGAGGCCCTGCAGGTTTGGGGCCAGTGGCAGCTCCCTTTCAAGGTAAGTTCTGTGGAGTTATTTCCAGCTACCTCTGGGGCTATTCCAAACTTCAGAGCGCCAGTTTTCTCACCTGTGAAATGGAGTCTATGTCACCACCCTCCCCTTTCTCCCTCCTGTGAGCTAACACATGTGATGGAACCTGGAAGGCAACTGTATGTGAGACAAAAACAGCAGTAGGAGCTACAGCTCAAAGTAAATCCAGTGAAAACAAATTGGAATCAGGAAAGGGTAGATGGTTTTGCAGGGAAATGTATAGGGAGGAAGCTTCTAGAAGGCCCATACTCCTCACCCTGAAGCTTTACCCAACTGGGGATGCATAGGTAAAGGTCAAGGGCATGAAGATCCACACTTCCTGGTGGCGAGGGATTGAGGTGAGAATGTCCTTACTGCTTTGCAATCAGTGTTCCTCACTGGCCCCTGCCTCTGGTGACACAGAGCAGAAAGAGGTCACAGTTGGATACCTTGGGCCTTTCTGCCTTCAATGAGAAGAAATAGTCTTTGGCTTCAATTAATTAAGCAAACTGTTAGAAATTCCCCACTAAAGTCACACTTTGCATATCCATAATCTGTGCATTACATTTTCTGTATACTTTACCCCTGGGTAAAAATTGGTGAGCATTTAAATGCTTCCTCACATAATCTTGCTAAAGCACACTCTTGCCTATAAATATTCATGCCACTGCCAAAACATTTGCAGGCTTTCCCCAAAGGTGAAATGTGTGTAATGTACTTTGTCTTCTGGGTATAAATATTATCCAATACATTTTAGTTAATATGAATACACTAATTATTCCTGTAACCCTTTTAAAAAGGGTCATCTTCATGATGTGAATTTTTAAAAAATGTAATTACAGTAATTGGATACTTAATCTAATTAAAATTTGCTTTATCTTTAATGGGAATTTTTCTAAAGAGGCAGAACGACAATTGGCTTTTTGATAATGACTGTTTTCTTTCTACAGGGAGACCAAGTTGGTGAAAACTGGCGAACCAGGCAGTTTTGTGTCTGTCAGTGACTTTCTCCTTACAACTTGGTCCTTGAGTAGTGAATGGCTTTTGGTAACTGAAGAGGATGAGGAAAGGACCAAGGAAACCTTTCCCATTCCAAGAGCTGAAGCTCTACACCTTCCTAGGAAGCAGCCCTCTGCTGGACCTATGTCTGGTCCATCATGGGCATGTGACCTAAGCCAGCTAGATCAGGGTTCCTCCAGGGCTTGCTGGACCTGGAGCCGGAAGAGAGGCAGCTCGACACTGCTTTGGGGGCCATGGCACTGGAAGGAGTTGTTGTGGATGTTACAAGTATGCCACTATATCCCTTGATATGGTGACTCTTGAGGTCATCTGCTGAAGATCCTGTACACCATTTGGGTATCTCTGTGTCTCTCTGCATGAGGCCATTCTCTGGCTTGGGGAGCAAGTTAGGCTTGCTAGAGAGCTCCCATTCCCAGAGCAACTCTCAAACAATGAAGGAAAGGAGCTGGTAGGTAGATCCATGTCTCAGCCTCCTTGCTCCAGGTGGACAATCTGAGGGGTTCTCCACACATTCTTTCTGAGGCCTCCCAGTGGAATTGGGCTCCACTCCAGCTGTAACTGCTCATCCATACATCCGTGTGGGAGCTGTCCTCCTTTGTCTCACTTCCCCACTCCCTCATGATATTTCTTGAGATCATCTCCCCAGTAGAGCAGTGCACCCAAACTCTTGCCTCAGGGTCTGCTTTGGGGGATCCCAAACTAAGATAGTTGCACAATTGGAGTTTCCAGGTAACTATTCTCCACTGTGTGGAATAGGCTTGTCTGACGGAGGAGAGTGAAACCAGAGGAAATGAGCAGAAATGGGGTGGATAGAGATAACCTGGTGGTGTTGAGCCTGGTTCTACCAGAGGATTCTCCTTGCTCCTGCTTCTCTGATTTCTTGAGCTGTCCTGAACCCTTCCCACCATATCAACCAATATTTTGGTGTGTGTTCAACTTGCTTGAATTGGACTTCCATCTCTTGAAACTGAAAGTATCATGACTCTTGCAACCAACAAGTGACTTTGCATGCAAAACATTTAGAATAGAGCTTGCCTCAGTTTAAATGCTACTACCATGACTGCTACTATTATTATTAAGTGCCTATAATTATTATTCAAAGTCTAACCTGCTTCCAAAAATGACTATGGATCAATGACCTAGAGCCTAGAAAGGAGTCATAAAGAAGTCAGTTTAATTCTAGCTAATTCCCTCTCTTTTGTCTTTTTTCATAATTTGATTGGATTAATGTCCACTTTCTCTCTCACTGGGAGTTATTTATGTAATCAATAACTATAGCCTTACTGTCTTCTTATTGATCACTAACAACAAACAATTAAATATTATTCTATTTTTTAAGGATCACATTGGTTTTGCTGTCATTTCATTTCCAAATCTGAGTGGCTTAGACAGACTTCTCAGCATGAATGCCCAGTTAAGGTTCAAGTCATGGCAGCTCTGACTGGCTGCATGGTTACAGTAGGACTGACTGTTGAAAGCCCCATCTGCCAAAGAAAAATTTTTAACTATGTTTTGTGATTGCACTGCTATAAAGACAAATATATTAGTGTTATATATTAAGACACTTTGGGAACTTCACTGTAAGTCCAGTGGTTAAGACTCCATGCTTCCTGGTTGGCGAGCTAAGATCCTACATGCCAAGCAGTGCATTCAAAAAAATATGAAGACACTTTCTATCTAAAAATTCTTCTTTCCTTCTAAGAGAAATTAAAACATTTTAGTAATGTTCAGTTCAGTTCAGTCTCTCAGTCGTGTCCAACTCTTTGCTACCCCATGGACCACAGCATGCCAGGCCTCCCTGTCCATCCATCACCAACTCCCGGAGTTTACTCAAGCTCATGTCCATTGAGTCAGTGATACCATCTAACCATCTCATCCTCTGTCGTCCCCTTCTGCTTCTGCCTTCAATCTTTCCCAGCATCAGAGTCTTTTCAAATGAGTCAGCTCTTGGCATCAGGTGGCCAAAATATTGGAGCTTCACCTTCAACATCAGTCCTTCCAATGAACACTCAGGACTTATCTCCTTTAGGATGGACTCCTAAAGGATTGGATCTCCTTGAAATCCAAGGGACTCTCAAGAGTTTTCTCCAACACTACAGTTCAAAAGCATCAATTCTTCAGCACTTCAGCTTTCTTTATAGTCCAATTCTCACATCCATACATGACTACTGGAAACCATAGCCTTGACTAGACGGACCTTTGTTGGCAAAGTAATGTCTCTGCTTTTTAATATGCTGCCTAGGTTGGTCAAAACTTTCCTTCCAAGGAGTAAGCACCTTTTAATTTCATGGCTACAGTCACCGTCTGCAGTGATTTTGGAGCCCCCAAAAATAAAGTCAGCCACTGTTTCCCTAACTATTTGCCATGAAGTGATGGGACCAGATGCCATGATCTTAGTTTTCTGAATGTTTAGTAATGCAGCTGCTACTTTTTTCTGTTTTCCATCACATATGACAGGTTTTAATTGTATCAAGCATCCTAGAAGTAAAATGTTGCCATTTTTAGAAAAGTTGCCAGCAGATGTGTGTGTGTTTGGGGCATGGCAGAAGACTTGATCTTGACAGAGGAAAAATGCTTCCATGAAACTTTTGGTTAGGCATAGGCAAGGCCCAGAGGGTAGTCTGAACTGGAAACAATGAAGACCAAGGGGCTTTTCCGAATAAATTCAAGTGGTGTTTTCTTTCAATGAGAGGTTGCTATATTGACTCTTTCTGGTAGCCCAGAGACAGGAATTTGATAGCCTCAGGTCTGGGTAAAAGAAAACAATGTTTGAAGGTTGGTGATTTGTGGAGGAGCTTGGGTTAATAGAGAATTCGCTGGGAAAGAACTCCTGGGATGGGCGATGCCTGGTAGACTATGGATTTAGTATGGTGATATCCTAGTTTTCCTCCTGCATTGATTCCTCTTATGATTTCTTCAAGCCTTTAGAAAAGTCTATGACATACCATGTCTGTGTCACTGATGCTGTGCCCTGCTTTGAGCAGGGACATGTCATTTTGTAAGGCCAGGACAGAGGTAGCAGCATTTTATCAGGGGAGAATTCTAATCCCTGGTGGCTCAGTGGTAAAGAATCTGCCTGCCAATGCAGGAGACTCAAGAGACATGGTTTCGATCCCTGGGTCTGGAAGATCCCCTGGAAAAGGAAATGACAACCCACTCCAGTACTCTTGCCTGGGAAATCTCACAGACAGAGGAGCCTGGCAGGCTGTAGTCCATGGAATTGCAAAGAGTCGGTCACAACTTAGTGACTAAACAACAACAGCCAAGGTGACCTGAAGCAATGTGAATGGAGGGCTGCAGGCTACTCAGCAGAATGCAGAGAAACAGGCTGCAGTGTGTCTGGTCAAGAATGCACTTAAGACAAATTCTGTTTCTCCCAAATGCATGGGAGGATGGTGATCCCTCAAGGGAAGAGGCAAAGAGAGGGATTAGATCCTGCTATGAGGTTAGGGGTCCCAAGCAGCCCGGGTTCATAAATGTCCTCACCTTTCTTAGCACATCTCCTGAGAGTCTCTACCAGCTACACTGGCCTCCTTGCTGTCACTCAAGTGTGCCTGGGCCGTGTCACCCTGAACCCTTGCACTGTGTTCCCTGCTGGGGTGGTCTTGC
This sequence comes from Muntiacus reevesi, assembly GCF_963930625.1. NCBI lineage: Eukaryota > Metazoa > Chordata > Mammalia > Artiodactyla > Cervidae > Muntiacus > Muntiacus reevesi. The sequence goes on from NC_089257.1 coordinate 48,088,621, forward strand.
CCCAGATATCTTCATGGCTTGACCGCTCACCGCCTTTAAGACTATGCTCAAATGTCACTTTTATCAGTAAGACTTTCCCTGGCCAATCTTTTTAAAGTAAAACACTCCTTAGCCCCTGTTCTGCTTTATTTTCCTCTATGCCACTTGTCTTAGTCTTTTTGCGCAGCTCTAAGAAAGTTCCAGAGACTTTGAAACAATAGAACTCTATTTCTCACAGCTCTGGAGATTGTAACTTTGAGAACAGGGCCTTGGCCTTGGCAGATTTGGTGTCTAGTGAGAGCCTGCTTCCTAGTTCATGGATATCTGTCTTTTCTGTGTTCTCATGGGGAGGAAGAGTCAAGGGACCTTTTGGGGGGTCTCTTTTATAAAGGCACTAATGTCACTAATGAAGCTCATCACCCTCATGATTTAATTACCTCTCGAAATCTCCACGTCCAAATACCATCACATAGAGGGTTAGGTTTCAACATATGAATTTCAGGGGGACATATTCAGTCTATGAGAAGGTCACAGCAACCCGCTGCAGTAGTCTTGTCTGGAGAATCCCATGGACCGAGGAGCCCGGCGGGCTACAATCCAAATTGCATAGAATCGGTTGTGACTGAAGCCATGGAGTGCATTCAATCTCTAACATCAACTTATCACATTCTTCAGCTTTTTATTAAATACTTTCGGTTGTCTCCTGCCCCTCCCCTCTAGAGTACAAGTTGCATGAGGGCAGGGAGTTTGCTTGCTTTGCAAGTTATGCTTGCTTGCATAACCAGTTTCTAGAATAGTACCTGGCACATGGTAAACTTCAGTAATCTTCAGATGAATGAATGAAGATGTGTTTTGGGAAAACTAAATTGATTGGAAATCAGTTTATATGCCTATTACATACCAGTTGAAAACCACAGCTGAGTAAATAAAGTGGTAACAGGTTTACACGGAATGATTGATTATCCACATTCTCATGTTTGACTTAAATGGTGTATATCATGCTGTGACTGGGGTGGGGGTTGGGGGGCACGCGTGCATGCTCAGTCGTGTCTGAGTGTTTTCAACCCTATGGACTGTAGCCTGCCAAGCTCCTCTATCCACAGGATTCTCCAGGCAAGAATACTGGAGTGGGTTGCCATTTCCTTCTCCTCGGGATCTTCCCTACCCAGGGATCAAACCTGTGTCTCCTGCATTGGCAGGCAGATTCTTTACCACTGAGCCACCCAGGAAGCCCCGTGCTGTGGTTGGGTGGTTTATAATGATGTTCTGTAGAAATTCAGGTGCTTCAGGGCTTCCTTTGATATGGGTTCTTCTGAATTTTATTTTTAAATATATTTTTAACTATTTGAGAATAGAGCAGACTTGAATGCGGTATACATTAAATTTGAATACAATGACAATTTCTGATGTGTTGATGAGCACTGTCAGGTTAACTAATTCAAAAGAAGTATAGCCTGAGGATAAAGATTCTTCATTCTTCTGCCATTGATATAAATATATTTGGACTTCTTATAAATGTGTTCATAAAAGATGATAAGTTTGGAGTTCTTCATTTGTGACACTTTATTCAATAAGGAATGCAAACAGATAACTTTGGTGATTCTCTATTGAAAAAAGTTTTCTACTGTTTACTTTCAAGCTTCTGAAACAGGTTAACTGAAGATTATCCTGAGGTTGTAAGGTGAACTTGAAATATATTGTCATTTTCACTACATTCCTCTAGCATCAGAATCCAGTAGCATCTGACTACTATGTGATCAAAACAAAAGGCAGAAATAAATTGGGTGCCAAAACTGGTAAGTAGCAGAAACTCTCCTCAATAGCCCTTGCTTTCAGTACTTATTGAAATTGTAATTATTTGGGTGGTCTTTTGTTTTTGTTTTTCTTTTGAAACTGATGCAGCTATGTGGACAGATAAAATATTGCCACCACAAGGCTACAATCTTGTGTTTTTATAAAGTCTTGGTACCGTATAGATCTTTATACTCTCCCTCACTTTCTGGGTTGATACAGCTGTTCATTTCCATCAGGGCTTTTGAATGTGGAAAACTGAATCATGGGTTTGTTTGTTTGTTTGTTTTTAAAAATTGACAGATGTAAAATTCACTTTTGTTCCTATGAGTTTTTACAGGTGTGTGTGTGTGTGTGTGTGTGTGTGTGTGTGTGTGTGTGTGTGTTTAGTCACTCAGCTGTATCTGAGTCTTTGAGATCTCATGGACTATAGCCTGCCGAGCTCTTCTGTCCATGGGATTCTCCAAGCAAGAATACTGGAGTGGGTTGCCATTCCCTTCACTAGGGAATCTTCCCAAACCAGGAATCGAACCCAGGTCTCCCAGATTGCAGGTGGATCCTTCACTGTCTGATCTACCAGGGAACGTAGATTCTTATAACCACTATCTCAGGATACAGTTCCAGCATTCCAGAGAATGCCAATGTGCTGCATCTTTGTTTTCAGATCCTCACTCTATACCTTCTCCCGGCAACTACTCATTTGTTTTCTGTTTCTATGTTTTTGCCTTTTTTAGAATGTCTTGTAAATGGAACCAGGCAGTAATCTTTTGAGACTGAATTCTTTCACTTAGCTAAATGCATCTGAGATTCATCCAAGTTGGTGTATCATAGTTCATTGCTTTTTGTTGCTGAGTGGTATTCTCTTATGTGGATATAGCACATTTTAGCTATTCACCCATAGAAGGACACTTGAGTTATTTTCAGTTTTTGGTGATTAAGAAATGTTGCTATAAGCATTTGTGTACAGGTTTCTGTGTGAACATGGTTTTCATTTCTCTATGATGAATACAAAGAAATGAGATTCTGAGAAACTGCTACACTAGGTTTTCCAGAAGGTGGAATTATTTTGCTTTTATACCAGAAATGTGTGAGAGTTCTAGTTGCTCCACAGCCTCATCAGCAGTTGGTATTGTCAGTTTTTCTCTTTTAATTTTATCCACTCTAATCTGTATATATTAGAGTGTCATGATAATTTGAATTTATATTTATCTAATGACTAGTGGTATTGAAAACACATCCTTTCATGTGATTATTTGGTAAAGTGTCTATCTAAAACTTTTGCCATTTGCCATTTAAACATTGCTTTCTTATTGTTGAGTTTTCAGAATTCTTTTCATATTCTGGGTACAAGCCATTTATCTGGTGTATGATTTGCAAATATTTTCTGCCAACCTGTGGCTGATATTTTTTTTCTTTTAAAAGTATCCTTTACAGAGAAAAAGTTTCTAATTTTGATAAGTTCCAACTTATCAGTATTTTCTCTTCTGGGTTGTCCTTTGGATTTTTTATCAGGAACTCTTTGCCTAACTCAAGGTCAAGCAGATTTTCTCCCTTGTTTTCTTCTGTATGTTTTATAGTTTTATGTTTATGTATATTATCTATTTTGAGTTCATTTTTTTTATGGTTGCTTTTAATTCTTGACATTTCAAAGTGATCATTTGTTTTAATTGTTTGATATAATTTTTATTTTTTAATTTTTTTAAATTTATTTATTTTTTATTGAAGGATAATTGCTTTATAGAATTTTGCTGTTTTCTCTCAAACCTCAGCATGAATCAGCCATAGGTATACATGTAGCCCCTCCCTTTTGAACCTCCCCCCATCTCCCTCCCCATCCCACCCCTCTGGATTGATACAGAGCCCCTGTTTGAGTTTCCTGAGCCAGACAGCAAATTCCCATTGGCTATCTGTTTTACATATGGTGATGTAAGTTTCCATGTTACTCTTTCCATATATCTTACCCTCTTCTCCCCTCTCCCCATGTCCATAAGTCTATTCTCTATGTCTGTTTCTCCATTGTTGTCCTGTAAACATTTTTCTAGATTCCATATATATGTGTTAGAGTACAGTATTTATCTTTCTCTTTTTGACTCACTTCACTCTGTATAATTGGTTCTAGGTTCATCCACCTCATTAGAACTGACTCAAATGTGTTCCTTTTTATGGGTGAGTAATATTCCATTGTGTATATGTACCACAACTTCTTTATCCATTCATCTGTCGATGGACGTCTAGGTTGCTTCCATGTTCTAGCTATTGTAAATAGTGCTGCAATGAACAATGGGATACATGTTTCTCTTTCAATTTTGGTTTCCTCGAGGTATATGCCTAGGAGTGGGATTGCTGGGTCGTATGGTGTTTTTTTTTTTTTTTTTTTATGGTGTTTTTAGTCCTAGTTTTTTAAGGAAGCTCCATGCCATCTTCCATAGTGGCTGTATCAATTTACATTCCCACCAACAGTGCAAGAGCGTTTTCATTTCTCCACACCCTCTCCAGCATTTACTGTTTGTAAACTTTTTGATGATGGCTATTCTGACCAGTGTGAGGTGATATCTCATTGTAGCTTTGATTTGCATTTCTCTAATAATGAACAATGTTTTCATCTTTTCATGTGTTTGTTAGCCATCTGTATATCTTCTTTGGAGAAATGTCTGTTTAGGTCTTTTTCCCACTTTTTGATTGGGTTGTTTGTTTTTCTGATTTTGAGTTATATGAGCTGCTTGTATATTTTGGAAATTAATCTCTGTCAGTTGTTTCATTTGCTATTATTTTCTCCCATTCTGAGAGTTGTCTTTTCACCTTGCTTATAGTTTCCTTTGCTGTGCAAAAGCCTTTAAGTTTAATCAGGTCCCACTTGTTTACTTTTGCTTTTATTTCCATTACTCTAGATTACACTGCAAAGCTACAGTCATCAAGATAGTATGGTACTGGCACAAAAACAGAAATATAGACCAATGGAACAAGATGGAAAGCCCGGAAATAAACCCATGCACCTAGGGGTACCTTATTTTTGACAAAGGAGGCAAGAATATACAATGGGGCAAAGACAGCCTCTTCAATAAATGGTGCTGGGAAAATTGGATAGCTCATGTAAAAGAATGAAATTAGAACACTTCCTAACACCATACACAAAGATAAACTCAAAATGGATAAAAGACCTAAATGATTTACTTTTTTTAAAGATAGGGATTTTGTTTTTATAAAAACTAATACATGTCTATTTTAAGAAACACTTCAGGGTACAAAGAAGAAAGCTAATATCCACTTCAAACTATGCTACTTGGAAATAATAACCAGATTTCATTGAAGAAGAGATTTCACCTTGTTTACAGCCTGATTTATCAGACTTTCATCTAAGGCTTTGGGGTTATATGTTTAAGAAAGCTTTCCTCACTTTAAGAATTTGAAAAGCATCCATCCATGTTTCCTCTTGGTACTTTTATGATTCTATGCCCCACAATTATATTAGATCCATCTGGAATTTATTTTGCTAATTGAATGAGGCAGGAATCCTGCTTCTTCTTCCCATCCTCCTTCCCACCCTCTCCCAAGAAAAGACTAGCTAGTGAATGAGCACTCTTTATTGAATAACACAATATTTTAATCATTGATTCAGAATGCTACCTTTATTATAAATGTACATATATGTTTTGACTTCTCTCTGGACTCTCCATTCTGGGCCAATGCTGCTGCTGCTGCTAAGTCGCTTCAGTCGTGTCTGACTCTGTGCGACCCCATAGACGGCAGCCCAACGATCGTCTATTATGCCAGTAGTGTACTGTTTTATTTACCAAAGTTTTATGCTTTATTTTCTGGTAGAGCTGATTAATTCTCTTTTCTCTTGTTATCCAGTTTTACTGCTTATTCTTACAAATATATTTTTCCAGATTAACTTTAGAATCATTTTCTAAACTGATTGCTAGCATTGGTATCACAATTAATGTATCAATTCATTTATTAATGATTATCATCTTTATAAAACTGAATTTTTCCAGCCAAATACCAGTATACTAGTTGTATCATTCATTCTAGTCTTTTAATTCCTCAGGTGAAGTTTATAGTTCTGAACACTTTCTCTTAAATGTATTTCTTTGTTGTTATTTGAATGTGAACTTCCCCCCAGTGTTTTTCTTTAAATTGTTGTTTTTCATATAGAAAAAATATAATTTTATATGTCAATTTTCTAATTGTCACTTACCATTTTTTGTTTCCATTGAATAGTCTGGATTTTTCATATTGTTTAAAAATAACCATAGTTTTACCTCTTCTTTCCAATCTTATCTTGTATTAGTTTCTCTTGGCTATTTGTATTGGTCAATTTTGGCCCCCAAAGATGGTGGAGTTGAGGGAACTTGGGCTCAGCTTTTCTCACTAGCACACTAGGGATACAACTATCTGCTCAACAGCTACTGATGGAAGGACTGGAGCCTGCCCCCAGAGGTGTTCTGCATCCAAGAATATAAAAAAGAAACCACAGTGGGATGGTAGGAGGGGTTCACTTGCAATATGGTCAAATCCCATAACCCCTAGGTAGGCAATACACAGGCTGGAGAAGAATTATATTGCAGAAGTTCTCCCATAGAAGTAAGAGTTCTGAGCCCTGTGTCATGCTCCCCAGCCTGGGGGTCTGGCACGAGGGAGGGGAGGAACCCTCAGGACACGGAGGCTTTGATGGCCAGCAGGGCCTGATTAGAATTGTGGTGCTAAAGGAGACTCTTGAGAGTCCCTCAGACAGCAGCGAGATCAAAGCAGTCAATCCGAAAGGTAATCCACCCTGAATATTCGTTGAAAGGATTGATGCTGAAGCTGAAGCTCCAATACTTTGACCACCTGATGCAAAGAGCCAACTCACTGAAAAAGACCCTGATGCTGGGAACGACTGAAGGCAGGAGAAGGGGGTGACAGAGGATGAGATGGTTGGATGGCATCACTGACTCAATGGACATGAGTTTGAGCAAGCTCCAGGTGATGGTGAAGGACAGGAAGGGCTGGCATGTTGCAGTCCATGGGGTCACAAAGAGTCGGACACGACTGAGCGGCTGAACAACAACAATCCCTGGCCTGTAGCCAGACTCCAGGAACCAGCTCTGCCTGCCAGCAGTCCTGCACTAACCCCGGGCCCTGGTTTACCTGCCAGCGGGTGGGCAGCAGCCCCAGAGTCTTCAGGACCCTGACCGCCGAGCAGTGAGCCAGTACCAGCCCCAGGTCCCCAAAGTTCCCACAACCAGCCACGTTGTGGTCAGGCCCTGCTAAACAGCAGCCAGCAGCATGCACAGGAGGCAGAGCCTGGCAACCAACCAGCCTAGGGGTCAACCAAGCCCAGCAGACCACCCACACAGTCAGCCCAGCGCAAGAGATGGACCCACACCGCCCTCTCAGGGGGAAGTGAAGTCGCTCAGTCATGTCCGACTCTTTGTGACCCCATGGACTGTAGCCCACCAGGCTTCTCCGTCCATGGGATTTTCCAGGCAAGAATACTGGAGTGGGTTGCCATTTCCTTCTCCAGGGGATCTTCCCAACCCAGGGATCGAATCCAGGTCTCCCGCATTGCAGGCAGACACTTTCACCCTCTGAGCCACAAAGGAAGCCCAACCCAAGAGCATATAGCTTGGGGGATAAGACGGGGGTGCACTGCTGGGATGTGTAGGATGCCTCCTACAGAGTTGGCCAGTTTTCCAAGGAAGAGAAGTAGAACTGACCTACCACAAACATAAAAATACAAATAACAACTTAGAATGAGGTGGCAGAGGAATATGCTTCAGATGAAGAAACAAGATAAAACCCTGGAAGAACCACTAAGTGAAGTGGAGATAGGCAGTCTGTTTAAATTAGTCTATAACTGCACAACAGTGTTAAAAAATAGTAGTGATAGAGTATATTCTGGTCTTATTTTTAATTTGATAGAAATTATTCTATTGTTAAACAGTAAGCAACATTAAAAATGATGCTAACTTTTAGTTTGAGGACATATATCTGGAAGTGTTAATATGGTAAATTGTATTTTCTAATTTAAAATCACACTTGCATTTCTGGCATCCATTTCACTTGATAATCGTGTAATATATGCTAAGTTCTATTTGCTAATGTTTTATTTAAGATTTTTGCTTTGTTATTCAAAAGTGAGATTAATCTATAGTTGTTTTTGTGCCTTGTCCTATTTTGCTATCAATAATTTATTATCTTTGTTACAAATAACCTGGAGCTTCCTTTTCTTTTTATGCAGTAGAACAGTTCAACTCCAGAATTATTTGTTCCTCAGAGGTTGGAAAAAATTCACTTCTGAAACTGTTTGTGTACATGCAAGTGTGTGTATACATACAGGAGAATCTCTTTTTTGACAATTTTCTCAATACTTCCTATGATTATTAACATATTGCTAGTCAATGTTTATAATAGCTTCTAGAAGTAATTTCACAACTTTAAAACATATTAGTATAAAATCGTAATATTTATAAAATCGTAATAAATAAAAATATTTAATTTTATAATCGTAAAAATTATAATTATTTTAATTTTCTACTTATTTGTGGTTATTTCCCTGTTTTGTATAGTATTTCTTTTTAAATCTGATTATTTTATTTTAGTCTTTTTGTCAGTTGGGCAGTTAATAAGTTGTTCTTAATGAATCAATTTCTACTTTTATTATTTTCTTCTTGCAACTTTTCTTAGGATATTTTTTTCCTAGTTTGTTTAGTTGGATGCCTAAGTCATTTATTTTAATTGTTTCTTGTCTACTGTTTAACACGTGGCTGAGACAGTGCTCACTGGAAATGTATGTGCTATTCACCTACATATCACAGAGCCCTTGAAGTTTGGTTGCAGCCACTTGATTTGCAGCTCTAGCCAATGGACTGTGAGCACAAGTGATGTATGTTTAGTTTGAACTGAGCCAATATGTTTTCTCCCTCTTCTTCTTTATGCTTTTACCACAGTCTTGTAGGCCTTGTATTCTGGGTGGCTCAGCTACAAGGCAAAAATCCTGTAAAAAGCCTGCATCGCTAAGTAACTGAAACAGGCAAACAAGAAATAGCCTTTATTGTGTTAAACCACTGCAGTTTGGGGGTTTGCCTGTAGTGCTAGCTTTTAGTTGCTTATCTTGTCCAGAAATGTATTTGAGGCTATGACTCTTCCTCTGAGTATAGCTTTAGACATATTTAAATGTTTTGATATGCAATTAAAATACTCAATTTTTTCCTGCTCAGAGACACATGTCCCATTTGCACAGTCTCACAGCTGCAAGACACATCTGCTCAGCTTAGTTCTTCAAATCCCAGTCTGGCCAGAACTTTAGGTCCTCCCTCCACTTAAGTCAATCTGTAAATGCAAACTGTGATAGCCGTGCAGACCTCTCCTGAGCCTGCTGCTTCTGTGCCTACTTGCTTCTGCTTGAATGCTCTGCCCTGCCAGGTTACCAGTTCGAGGCTCCATCTCTTCTTCACAAATCTGCTTCTTCTCCTTTGGCCTTGGCATTTTCAACCTATGTCTCTGGTTGTTCTGCCCGTAGTCCGAGTCCCCGGTCGGGAAAGAAGACTCCTCGAAACAATGCAACTCACAATAGGGGAATTTATTACTGACTCGAGCCAGGGCCTCCGGCCCTCACCAGGTGTGTGAGCACGAAGCGCCCCCCCCCCCGCCGAGCCCCAGTTCTCTCTGGTATTTATTAGGTCAAAATAAGCAGCAGGTAGTTGGTGCAATCGGATTGGTTACACAGTGGGTAGTTGGCGCAAGCTGATTGGTTACACAGTTGCAAGGTAATTTTTGTTGGCCCAATGTGGGACTTTCAGCTTTCCCCTGATAGGTTCCCTTTTTTCTGGCTAGGCATATGTTGATTGGCTGGCTCCAGGAGGCCTGATAATTATGTTACCCCGCGAAACCAGGCCTACTCCTACTCTAGGCTGCCTGCCATGGTGTTAGCCGTGACAGCCTCACATGGTGACTTGAGGCTTTCCTATAGACTACCTTGGATGTGGCTCACTCCTTCAGATGGCTTCAAGCAGCTGGTGCCCCAGCCCAGCCCGGCCAGCTCAGGAAGGAGGCATGGGGAAAATGCCATCCTCAGGTTTCCCTGCAGACTGCCATCCACTCTCAATCCTCTTCCTTCTCATGCATTCTCTATTGGGAGCATGCTGCAGTGAGTAGGTACTTGGGGAGGTCTAGGTGGTCCCAGCCCTCAGTCTGGTATAATGATGGTTTTCTGCAGCCCTGGAGGGAGCCCCTAAGGGGGGATGGAGACAAGAGTGCTGCAGCTGCCACCATTTTCACAGCTTTTCAACAATCTGTATTCTTGGGCCTTTTCCTTAAGAGGGAGTGTGAGAATACATATGATTTATAATGTAAACAGTATACACTGACAGGATGGGAATGAATAAAAGATGAATAAATAAAAGCACAGGAATAAATAAGCCTCCCACCTTGGCCTTGCTCTGAGCAGCAAGGAAACCAGTAGGAACTCACAGTAGGACAGGGCAGTCGGCGGTGGTTGCTGCCTCAGCATTCTTACTCACCAGCAGGCTAGGAGGCCTCCCACCTCCTGTCCCAGAGCCCCCTGTCTTTAAGCAGTTCCTATGATAGGAGCTGACCTCTTCCAACTGGGGCAGGCTGGTGCACAGAAAAAGCCCAGGACAGACAACTAGTATCACAGCCTGAAGTGGGTCAGCAACCCTCTCCTCTGCTCCCCTCCAGGCCTCACCTTCCCATCCATACAGGAAAGGATTAGACTAGATGTCCTCTGAATCCTTCAGGAAGGTGCTTTCCTAGCTCTTCTTATCCAAAAGCTTAGTGTGATGGACCCTGTTTCTGGGCCTCAGTTTTCCCATCCATAAAGTGGGGGTTGTGGGAAGTCTCAGAGGTCTCTTTCCTCTCTTCCCTGCTCTACTGTGTGGCTCTGACTTCCCTGACTTCCTGGCAGAGTTCACAATCGGGGGCACACTCTGCCTCACCCCTCCTGGCTTCAGGTGCAGTTGGCTCTGGAACGGGCCTGGACCTGTGGCCAGGTAGCCCGCGGGCTGACTGGAGGCAGTACATCCTTGTAGGCTTCCCTCCAGACCTATGACAGGTCGAACCCTGTGGCCCCCTGCTCCTTGCCTGGCCTGGTCTGGCATGACTGAGGGGACAGACATCATCTTCTGCCCGAGGGGCCACGTGCCCCAAAGCTCCTACTCTGAGCCTCTGCCTCGACGCTTGAGTGTGAATCCATCCTCAGGCAGTAACTATATAAAGTAAGGGGCTGGGGGAGCGGAACCCAGGACAGAGGGATGGGTACCCAGAGCGGGTGTGAGAGACGGTTTGGGAGGCCAGAGGAAGCAGGCAGGGAAGCTGGGACTTTCTGGCTGGACTGACAGGTGAGAGGGGCTTTCCTAGGATGTGACTTCTGGCTTGTGCTCACGCACAGGGCAGCCCCGGATCACTTTTCCGTCCTCCCAGCAGATGGCGCTGTGCGTATGGGAACCAACGCAACAGTTTCTGGGATCGCCAGCCAGCAATTTTGCAGGCAAGAGGGCAGGAAGAGGACCACTGTCCCTCTTGTCAAAAAGCTGAATAACCAGTTAAGTGGTCTTCTATCCTGCTTAACAGACACCAACCGCCCTGGTGAGCTGCTCAGGGGAAGCTTGTCCAGGAGTGCTGAGCCCAATGATGGAAGGTCCCTTCTCTCTTTCTCAGGGGTCAGCCCCACATGCCCTGCCCGGTGCTTAGGCGAGTGTGGGCCTGAGTGGGGTCAGGATTGGCCACAGGCCTACAGGGCACCCCCACTTAGGGGAAGCCTGCCCCTGTGTGCCAGCTCTGTGGCTGCAGCTCCATCCCAGCCCTCAGATTAAAGCTTCTTCTCCCTGTCCATCCACTTGATCCCGTCTCCTAGTCCTGAAGTGTGGGTGGGTAGTGGGCCCTTAGCCTGTTCTCAGGAACCCCTTCCTTAGGCACAATCTGTATGTCCCCCATCGTGCCCTGAAGAATGGGCCCAGAGAAGCATACAGTGGCTCTTGTTGTCCTGCCCCTGGAGCCCCGCACTGGTCCCCAAGCCTGGACCAGAGAGGAGGGAACAGATGAGCACTGGTGGAGCCCATCTGACTTTGAGGCCTGAGATGGTGGAGGATAAGCTTTTCTCTTACTCAGGGGTCTTTAGTGCACAAGGAACAGAGCATCCAAATAAGGGAGGCCAAAAAGCAGGGGATCTCTATCTTCCAGCAACTCAAGGACAGAACGCTAGCGGTGCAAGGTGTCAGGAGCCTGGCCTGGGAGGTGTCAGGTCCCACGTGGCTGATCTGCACATTCCTCACTATAAGCCTCCATCGCTAACCCTGTGTGCCTGCCTCTCCTCTCCCACACACCATCTGTATGCCCGCGGAGCTTCCAGCTCCTCTCTACTTGCACTTTCTGAATTTCCACTTGCCTTAACCCTCAATGGCCCTTCAGGACTCCTGACCCCACACTCTACTGCAAGGCCTTTCTGGATATATCTTTTTACCTTCTTACTCTGGCTACAAAGCAATTTTCTCCATATTTTATAATCCAGATTGCCAAAAGCATCTCATGGTCAGATACCAAAGTCTTATCCAGTTGTCCGTGTCGGAGGTTACACAGCACAACACTTGCTGCCTAGAGGGGGTGATATCAGACACTGGGATGGCATGCAAAGGGGCTGCTTATGGTTGGGTGAGGGGAGCCCTACCCAAGAGTGCCTGGCTGAAGGGGCAGAAGGGGGCTGACATTCCATCCACACTCTTGAGCAAACCATACAGCTTTGTATGGGGATGCATCAGCCCAGAGGAAGGAAGAAGACGGTGCCTCCAGGTGAAGAAAAGTGGCTCCCTCAGATACTGTGATTAGCACATAATCTTTTTATCCCTTAGGACAATGCATCTCTTATTTATTCTCCATACCACCCTGTATTAGCAAGCTTTTGCTGCATAACAAATCAACTCTTCCTGCTGTGGACTGAATGTTTCTCTTCCAAATTCACATGTTGAAGCCCAATGTGCCCAGTGTAATAGCATTTGGAGGTGAGACCTTTGAGAGATAATTAGGTCATGAGAGTGGAGCCCTCATGATGAGATTGGTGCCCTAATAAGAAGAGTCACAAAGAGATGACCTCTCTCCCACGTGTGAGGTTACGACAAAAAGGCACCCACCTACAAATGAGAAAGAGAATCTCATCAGGAACCAAGTCAACCAGCACTTTGATCTTGGACAACTCAGCTTGCAGAACTGTGAGAAATATGAACTTGCAGTTTGAGCCATCCTTTCTCTGGTCTTTTGTTATATCACCTCAAGCTGACTCAGACACTCCTCCAAATCAGTGATTTAGAATGGCAGCCACTTATCATTGCTCATGAGTTCTTGGGTTGGCTGGGTGTTTGTGATGATTTGCACCTTGTTTAATTGATCTAAGCTAAACTTCTTCATATGTCTGCCCTCAGCTAGAGGCTTAGCTATGGGCTGGATAACCCAGGATGGCATCACTGGCATGGCTGATAGTTCTGCTTCTGGACATTGGAAGACTGTCATTTGATGGAACAGTGGCAACTGGGCTACATGTCTGTCATCAGCTAGTAAGGTACTTGTCCACGTGGCTGCTCAAGTTTCAAAGAAATCAAGTGGAAGCATGCAAGGCTTGGTCTAGGCTCAGAATTCATACAATGTCTCTTTTGCCATATTCTTTTGGCCAATGAGTTACAAAACCACCTCAGATTCAAGGGTTAGGGAAACAGACTCTTGGTGGGAGGTGTTGCAAATCACATTTCAAAATGGCAACTAGAGGACGAATGTGCAGCCATGTTTACAACCTACCACACATCCCGACTCTGACCATGAGCTCCACTGCAGGCAGAGAGATGGTGACCAGAGGGGAACTAAGCATAGCCCAAGGGAGCTCTTATGCTCAGAAACACATGCAACTGCTCCTAAACCTTGTATTCAGATCCAGTGTTTTTAGATGTTGGCTTAACTGGGTGTCAATGGTGGGAAAGGAAACCAAGGAGATTTTTTTTTCACTAAGTGCTTCAACTTTGCTCTCACAATTCACATACATGAAATTCTCATGTTTGTTGTCAACGGCTCCCTGAAACTGATGCCCCTGAGAACACCCACTTAGCCATCATGGGGGTTGGGTGAGAAACTCTAACATCTATGGGGACCCACTCAAAACCCTGGCCTCTCTGTGTCTCCACCTCCTTCCTTCATCTGCACATCATCCCATCGCTCACCTACACACTCCTTCTCTATAGCCACACTCAGCCTTGCTCTTACCCCAACTGCTTTACTTACTGAAGCTTGTTCTCTAGTATTTGTCTCTGAACATAACCTCATATTTGGGGGTATTCACATGTCCTTGCCCCTGCTTCTACTGTCTTGGTCCTTATTGTGCCTGGCAGCTCTTCAAGTCCTTTTCCTAGAAGTCTTTCAGTCATATCCTGGTTTTATTACCTCTTGATCTTTCCAGTGATCCATCACTTTTACCACTGTCTTGCCAACACACTTAACCCGATTGACCTCTGTTTTCCCACTGCCCTTGTTACAGTTCATGGATGCTGAGTAAGTTATTGAGTAGGACTAAATTTCTTTCTTCAAAAGATCCTTAGTAGTGACCGAGGGGACTTCCCTGGTGGTTCAGTGGTAAAGAACCTGCCTTCCAATGCAGGAGACATAAGAGACACGGGTTCGATCCCTGGGTCAGAAAGATTCCCCTGGAGAAGGGCATGGCAGCCCACTCCAGTATTCTTGCCTGGGAAATCTCAGGGATCCTGGCAGGCTACAGGCCATAGGGTTGCAAAGAATCTGACATGACTGAAGTGACTTAGCACATACACATGCACAGTGACCTAGATCTGGAGGTTTGGGGCCCAAAGAAGGCAAGGTTCTCCATCCTGCCAGGGATTAGCTATTCCTGCTCTGGCATCCATGCAGCCGTCTATCTGGGCCTCAAGCAAACAGCCTGGAGTCTGAAGCCTCCCTCTTCACCAGCGGTCTCCTCCAGACTGCTGTTATCATCACTGTGTATAATGCTGCTGACAACCCAAAGGGAGGGCAATGCACAACACCAGTATCTGCTAATCAATCACTCCCTTTTGAAACACTACCTAACACGGAAACAAAAGCTATAGTATGCTAAGTACATCTATTTCTTGTTATTCGAAGACATTCAGTTGCATATAATTATGTCTTCACGGACACTTCACAGCCTTTTGCAGGTGATCTGGAGGGCGAACTCTAGATCCAGGGAGGTGGTACCTCTCCTAGCTGAAGCACACATCTCATGGAATGATGGTTCTTCTCACTCTATCCTCCAAAAAGACCTAAGTTCTAGTGCTTTGCCCTGATAGGAAGCTTCTGGGTTTGTCTGCTCTCTACTCCACCCCTCCAGCCATGTCTGATCTGTATTTAACTCCCGGAGTGAACCTAGTGTGGAGGGTCAGACTGGGAGAAGAGAGTGTGAAGAATCACAGTCTAGCACGCAAAGGCTCGGCAGGACCCGAGCAGCCCCTCTCCTGCACACCATCCTGATTCTGGAGCCTCAGGCACCCCTGCAGTCAGGCCTGGATTTATTCATCCATTTATTTAATAAGCATTATTGAGCACACAATATGCACCAGGTTCATTCTGACCACTTTTGTTGATTGAAATGTGAACTACTTGTGGGAACATTTTGGTAAAAGGTGAAGTATCAGAGTTGGATGCCTACAGAATCAGAGCTCTTGGTCATCCAAAGATGGCACCTGGCCCCACTGACTTGCTCCGTAATCTGGGTAAATTATTTCATTTCTCTGTGCCTCGTTTTCCTAATGTGTAATATGTAGAGTAATAACCACAGTAAGGATCAAATGAGATCTGAGGTTGAACAATATGAAATTGCCACCAGCTGGCTCTTTTGAACCACAAAAACACTAATGTCATACAGTTTTAACTTAACAAAACACTTTGCACAGGACTTGGTACAGAACAATTGTTAGTAAGTAGTACCTTCACTTCTTATTTTCCAGGAGGTACAAGCTTAACAGTAGGTTCCTTTGCCTCAACTGT
Source organism: Muntiacus reevesi (assembly GCF_963930625.1). Taxonomy (NCBI): domain Eukaryota; kingdom Metazoa; phylum Chordata; class Mammalia; order Artiodactyla; family Cervidae; genus Muntiacus; species Muntiacus reevesi. Next base: position 48,104,404 of record NC_089257.1, read on the forward strand.
TTGTCTCTGCTGACACTTGGAGATGAAGCTCTTTCTAGCACCACCAGGAAGGTTTTGACTCAAGGTTTACACACTCAGTGGATTTGTTTTACTCAAGACTGGGGACAATCACCTTAGATCAGGCAGTGACTGCCACAGCTAAAGATTAGCCAGGAAGCTGCCTAACTGTGTCTTGGAGTTGACATTCCTTTAGGTCTTACTCAAAGTGGTGCATAGTTAAATATAAAGTTAACTACTAATGCTAATTAATATCCTCAATTATCTTAAGAGTTGTATTTCCAGGAAATCATAATGGAATGGGAAGTGTCTCTATACTTAATCACAGATAACATGTCCATTAATCACAAGTATGTATTTTTTTTTCAAACCAGGAAGAGGCAGAAGCAGGAGCAAGTTCATTGTGAGCAAAGAAGAATGCAGTCCTCAGTCCTGGAGGGGCAAGAAAGTGGGTGGACAGAGGGATGAGAGTCTGCTTTCCAGAAAGCTTGAATCCAGGAGGATCACAGAGCCTGGAAGCCAGGGCTGTGGACAAAGGCCTCCTTTCTCTGCATCTTTTTCTCTTGAGTGACCTACTCAGGCAGCACTGTCACTGGAAACATCAAAGACCCTACCGTGCCAGAAACCAGCCCACCTAACCCCGTGTCCAGGGCTCCTCCCACGTCTCTGCTCTGATGCAGAGCTCCAGGTCTGCAAGGTAGACTTCTCAGGACTTCAGGGATTTTCTCAATGTCTTCCGGCTCTCCCTGCATTTCCTCCAGCCAGGGCCCAATTCCTAGTTGTCAGGGAAGTGAGGCAAAGCTGTTAGCTCCGGAGTCTCCTGGGGCTTTCGGGCTTGGCAGAACAAAAACATACCGATACCTGCTGCAGCAGCAAGCCCCTTCCTATTTTTCCTCATCTCCCTCCTCCAGCATGTTTCTAGTCCTTAGAGTATGACGTGGACCCTGAATCTCATTTGACTTTTACCAAAGAGGCTGTATTGTTATTTACAGAGTCAACAAGCAGAGGCAGAGAGAAAGCAAAAAGGCACTGCGGTTTGCCAGTCATTGCCTGGGGCTGGAAAGTCCCACCCCAACGAGTTGCACGTGAGACACTGGAGGTTCAGAGAAGGGGAGGGGCTCGCCCAAGGTCACACAGCACTTCTCTTTTCCTTGCTCTAATAAGCTTTTCTTTCCACAATTCTGTATTAAGTGCCAAACTGTAGGCCACCCCCAGAGAAGAAGAAGGAGAGAACCAATCTCAAAGCCTGCATCTCAGCCACAGAGCCCTCTGTGTTACGAGGCCCTAGGGAAATGCAACCCCCCAAGTTTGAAGTGAGGAGGCCCCCTCTTGAAAAAATCAGTTAAAATGCCTTCCTTTATGCACATGCCAACTTCGACTTCAAAAAGACTTTATTCCCAAGGATAAACAACCGCATGTTTGTGTAATATAATTAAGTGAAGGCATCTTTAAATGTCATACCAGCTTGTGCCCATTTCAAATTGTTATGCATCAACAGAACTTAACGAGATAGCCAAGCCTTCTCCTTGCTGTGAGACGGAGATAAGCCACAGCACTGTGGGCCCTTTAATAGATTGCCAAAATAAAGCATTTTCTATGCAAATTATTCATGCAGTGGGACAGCTAATCGCTTGCCAAGAGCCCGCCCACCGCCTCTCTGCAATTAGTCGTGAAGTTGAGGGAGCTCCAAACTCTGCAGGGGCGCTCAGAGCTCCTGCTCCCCTGGCTGGTTTTCAGGGGAGTGGGACTTCCTTTCAGCTGCTTCTGGGGCCTGGACTCCCCCGCCATGGAGACCTGGGAGGGGTGTGAGAAGGTGGGCAGTAGGTAGATGGATAAAGGTGAGAGAGAGTTCCTAGAGTGCCAGCCCAGCCCAGCCCTGACCCCATGTGTGTAGTGTGTCCTTGGGCAGCCTCAGTTTCCTCATCTGTAAATTGGGGTCAACACTGGTCTGAGGTTCCCAATAGTCTAGTGTTTCAAGGACAAGTGGCAAAGGGGATTGGGAGTAAGTTCAGCCATTTTCCTGGGCTTCCCTGGCAGCCCAGCTGGTAAAGAATCCACCTGCTATGCAGGAGACCCTGGTTTGATTCCTGGGTTGGGAAGATCCGCTGGAGAAACAATGGGCTACCCACTCCAGTATTCTTGGGCTTCCCTGGTGGCTCAGCTGGTAAAGAATCTGCCTGCAATGTGGGAGACCTGGGTTCGATCCTTGGGTTGGGAAGATTCCCTGCAGAAGAGAAAGGCTACCCACTCCAGTATTCTGGCCTGGAGAATTCCTTGGACTGTATAGTCCATGGGGTGGCAAAGAGTTGGACACGACTGAGTGACTTTCACTTTCACTTTTCAGCCCTTTTCCTGCTCAAGAAAGAACTCACTTTGGGCTTGAAGGAAGCCAGTGACTCAAGATCAGAACAGAGATTTGGAAAACCTGCAGGGTCCCAGCCTGCTATGACCTGTACCTTGGCAACTGTCATCATAGACACAGCAAGTCTCTGGGGCAGCCAAAGGAGAGTCCAGATAATTTAACCAATGGTGAGTGCTCCCCCAACTCTCACACAAACCAACCAGCTCCCTCTGCCCTTCTCCTCTGTCTCTGAGTCTCTCATTCTTTCCCACCAACAGCTGGCTATAAAGGTCTCTGCAAAGGGGGCCAGCATTCAGTGACCTCTTGAAACCAGAGCAGATTTGATCTGGGAAAGGAAGATTGAAGTGTCTTGCTCTTGCCCCAGCTTATGCAAGGCAGCACCCCTGACCTGGAATCACGTGTTCACTCCCCAAAGGGAGTGTACAGACCAGCCCACCTTTGGCCTCCAGTCCTAAGATCTGATGAGATGGGCCAAAGCTAAGCTGCCCAGAGGAACAGACTTGCTCAGTGAGGAATTAAGGGTCACCATGAAGACAAAAGTCATGTGTGTACACATGTGTAGGAGAAGGAAGGCACTGTTTTTGTTGTACTGGGTAGTTTTAGAAGCGAACTATTCACTTAGTAGGTTAGGGCCTGGGTTAATCCATGGGTTCTCAAGTCAGAGATTTGCTTACTTAACAGAAAGTTATTTTCCTTATTAGGGTTTGTACAAATATCAAAATGGCAGTCATTTAACCTAGCAGAGTGACAGATGATGGGTATTTACCTTAGCTATTCTTCGACAGCCTTTCGATGCACCAGGAGCCCCAGAGAAGGCACTGATGAGGAGTGTTTAGTCAGGAACCCAAATCTCAGCAGTGCTCCTTCCAGTGGGGGATGCCGGTAACCTCCACACAGATGGAGCACATGTCTGAGCCTCCCCCAAGGCCTGGGTAGCTCTAGAAATGCCTGTTAGTCCTCTCACACAGAGGTCAAGGCCCAGAAGGTCCTGGGGTCGAAAGGCCCCTGGAAATGATCAGGGGGTAACAGCATGTTGAGCCCTTGATGCTGAGCCGCATTAAAGACGAAGGCACTGCTCAGACTGGCTGCTCGATGCTTCCCTTCCTTTCATCAGCCACTTTCCCTCACCTGTGACCTCGGTGGGGCCCAGGTGGCATCCCTCTATTCTCACTGGGCCTCAGCCTCCAGCCCCAGGCTGAGCTGTTTATCCTAACGTGTTGTGAGGCTTGAGGCTCCACCAGGTCCCCTGCTCATTGCTTAGAGCAGCTTTGCCCCAGCAGCCCTGCTCACAGCCCCTGTGGCTGGGGTCCAGTTGCCTCCTGATGCTCAGGCCTCCTTGCACCTGGCCCTGGCTGTGAATTCCTACCACCAAGCTCCTCGACCTGAAGATCCCTTCTGCACTGCATGGGATCAGGGCATTGAACCAGAGCTGGCTTATGCCTGGTGATTGGCCCTCCCTGTGGCCTCCTGGTTTCTATTGCTAATTCATGGCTAATTCTCACCCAGCCCTGGAGAGAAGGTGGGGTACAATAAGGGCAAGGGACTTTCCCAACCTCCTCATCCTAGGAGGGCTCCAAGTCCAGGTCCCCCAAAGCCCTTCTATCCTCATGACTCAGACTCTTTCATATGTAGAGACATGACCATGTTGCTCCCTGAATACTTGGGACTCTGGACATGTGTGTCTGGGCTGGGGAGAGGGCAGGCCTCAGAAGGCTGGGACTCTGAGCCCTGCATACGAAGGCAGACTGGAGAGGGTACGATGACGGAGAATGGCCCAGTAGGGTGAAGAAAGAAGATGGGGCAGGATGGCACATGGAGGAACCTGCCCACTCGGAGAGCAGCTGAAGCCCCACTCTATGTTGTGAGCCCAGAGAAGAGAACTGACAAGTTTCTTTTCTATCCTTTTCTTCTCTAGCTCTACTTCCTTCTCTTCTTTTCCCCATCCCATGGCCCCTTCTGCTAAGGAGATGTGCTGAGACAGCCTCACTACAGGTCTCAAAGTGACTAGGGCCACTTTCTCCCATGAGGAACATCATTTCTATAATACAGAATGCATTCTGAATACCTAATGACTCCCAAGTGGGTTCCTGGAGCCCAAACCCTGTGTAGCCAGAGCTTGTCTGCACCGTTGCAGCCTTGTTCCATGCTGGACAAGTCCTCCCCACCCAGCACCCCTACCCTGGTAGGGCCTTGACCATGGCAGCCTGTTTCCGTGCCTTTTTGCTGGCCAGTCCTTGTGTTCCCAGGGTATCTTAGTGCTCAGGACACACGCTTCAGTGGGAATCTGTATATTTAACTATCCCCCAGCTCAGGTAATTCTAAGACAGCCAGGAGTGGGAACTCTGGTGTTGTCAACTGCTTCTCAAACTTTAACAAGCATCAGAGACATCTAGAGAACTTGATTAAAGCCTAGATTCCCAAGCCCTCTCTTCTGATATTCAGATTCAAGGTCTGAGGTGGCAGCAAGAATTTGTATTTCTAACAAGCTCCGGGGTGATGAATGCTGCAGGCCCAGGGACCACGCTTATAGTTACAAAGACCTGATTCAACCTCCCAGCAAAACAGGGTGGGGGACGCTGGCCAGCAACGCAAAGACCTGTCAATGGGCTCAGGCTCCCATTTGAGGAAACTCAAGCCAGATCCTAGCAGGCCATGTTGCCACGTGTCAAGCCACTGGCCTGGCCCAGATGGCCGGGGCATCAAGAGTGTCAGTCGCTGCCATTGGCTGATCCCTCATTGACAGGTTGTCATCGACGGCAGAAACTTGGCCAATGGCAATCAATCAGGGGGCCCGCGCTGCCTTAAATACCAGCAGAGCAAACAGTTTCAGACAAAGCTGCGCCATATATCAATTACCAAGAGGCTGCGTGCTCCTCTGGGCGGAGGGAGCCGGAGCGAGCGGCCAGGGCTGCCGTCCCAGCTGATAAGGGCCCGCATTGTTCGGGGACAGCTGGCGGCCCGATAAGGGCCTGCTCGTCCGAGATAATGGCAGTGGGCAGGCGCCTAGCGGCAGTTTAGAATTTCTTGGGTCTCCAAGAAAGGTTCTATTAAGCCCACTGACCCCAATTGAATATTAATTAGCTAATTAACGGATTTATTGTTCCACGCCATTTCTGGAGAGGCCATTTTTTTCGAGTGCCATTATTTTTGTAAATGATTTTTCGCATTGTGCATAATTGAATCTTTGCAGCTGCCAGCATCTTCTGCATGATTTGGCAAAAAAAAGGAAGCAGAAGCACTTAGGGTTTTCTCCCCCCTCCTCTCTCTCTGAACAAATGTTTTCAGCCCCTCCTGCTAATGCGGGAGCGAGGGGGAGGTGGGGGGAGCGGGTTCTGTTTCACAGGTTTGTTTTTTAAGCTGAACTGCAGCCTCCGCGCTTCTCCTCTCCTCCCTTTTGTAGGCAGCTGAGGGCCGAGGCACTCCAGGCGGTCCCGCACCAGGCCTTTGTCTGGCTGTCTTCAAACTGACCAGACTTCACTTTTTGCAGCCCCAACTCCTTAAAGCATTGTGCTTTCTATTAGTGGGTGGGGAGAGGGAACAAGGTCCAAGCCTGTCCCGCCCAGAACTCCCAGTGGAGGGAGGCCAGCTCTCACCAGCGGAGCAGCACCGCTTGGAGGCTCTGCCTGGTTTCCTGCCCTCACCTGCCATCCCCCAGCCTTCCCTCACCCAAGCCTACTGGGGTCTGGTTGCTCTGGGGGGACAGAACCCCATCCCAACATCTCTCTGCTGTTCTTCAATAAGTCTGCTCTGAATTCCACGAAAGGGCTGTCTGTCTGACTCCCTGTAACTGACACCTACCCATAATAAGCTGACCTAGGTGGTCCCACAGGCAAATGGCTGATTGAATCAAACCCATTCCTCAGCAGAGGGTGTGGAACTGAGAGGGGTATGTGCACTGGGGTGGGGCTCACGTTGAAGGCTCAGCAATATTTTCAGGCAGCTTTGGGGAGCCTGTTGAACCTCCCAGCCCCCTTCAGCATCATTAATGAAGTTGAGGGCAGACAGAGGCTCCAGGAATATTAGTCAGGGGCCCCTGGTGGGTGGGTCTAAGGAAGGCTTGTGCCCAGGACCTGGCCCTGGCCACCAGGGGCTGCAGAGTTTTATTGGGATTTTTTATTAAGCCACCTCTTCCTGCCCTTGTTCCTGTCCCTATCCCGCTGCTTCTGTTTAGAAAGAGGAATTCTGAGGGCTTTCTGAGCAAAGAGATGAGTCAGGAAGTCGGTCTTGCATCCCTCTCTGAAGACACTGGCTGGGATCATGCCATCTGCCCATTTCCCTTCCTCTGGGCTGGAATAGAGTCCCAGTGGACAGCCTGACAGATGTCATGGGCATCCCGACCAGATGCACAAGTTGTAGAAGGGACCCAGAAGTCTGGCTAAGAACTGGAGGGGGCCCTTAGAGTTGAGGAGGGGGAGTCATTCAGCTTCTCTTTGAAGACCTCCAGGGCAGGGAAACTTTAATAATAAGGGTCCTCTTATATGAAGTCTGCATGCTCCTCCCTGCAACACCTCCCCCACCCAGAGTCTCCCCTTCCCTTGTCAACAATTTAGCTCTAGTAACAATAATCATAGTAGTATCTAATGTTAATTGAGGACGTGTGTGGCACATGTGTGTGTATGTGTGCGTGTGTGTGTACTCAGTTGCTCAGTTGCTCAGTCACGTCCAACCCTTTGCTACCCCGTGGACTGTAGCGCACCAGGATCCTCTGCCGATGGGATGTCCCAGGCAAGAGTACTGGAGTGGGTTGCCCTTTCCCTCTCCAGGGATTGAACCCATGTCTCTTGCGTCTCCTGCACCGGCAGGCCAATTCTTTACCACTGTGCCCCCTGGGAAGCCCCGCCTCACATAGTACTAGGCACCTATTCTGCACCACCGTATTTAGTCTTCCTAAATAAGTGGGGGGGGGAGTGGGATTCTGAGCCCCAGACACATGATACTACCTAGGCAAGGTCATTCATGAAAGTAACAGAATCAGACACCAAACCCCACTTTGCCAGACCCTACTTTTGACCACTCTACTCCGAAGACAGGAACACCGTGGCCCCGAGGCAGGTCTTCAGCAGTTAATGCCGCAGATGCTCCTTGTCTAGCAAGGTCTCCCTTCTTCCTGCCATCCTGGGCCTCCTTCCTGCTGTGCAAATCCCAGAGGTGGTCTGGCCAGGAGAGAGAAGAGTGAGCCTATCACCTTCCACGTTGTAGACACTATACTGTGTTAATTCAGCCTCGTGGGCAATGAGGTTCTTAGCAAGGGTCCCTCTCTTCCCCAATACTGCCTGTTCTCCAAGGTTCAGATTCATTGTTCTGAAAAGCAACCAAAAAGAATAAAGACACCAGAAGTAGGGTGGGACCCCATGTTGGTCAAGAAGTTCTTTTGAGTTTGCCATACCAGTGCTCGGAAAAACCTGAATGAACTTTTTGGCCAAGCCAATATGTACTCCCAGTAGACTTAATGAAGTCATCAAGAACATAGGTGTTTCCATTCCTTCATTCTGCCTTCCTGGTGTCAGCTTCATTCTAAGGCTGGTTTCCTTTGTAGTCGTAAGATGCTTCCAGTGGCAAACAGAGCTTCCTTGGGACAACTTGGATGCCTACTCACCGTGGACCAATAATCGGTGTCCGGTGGACTCTTTTGATTTAGACTGATCATCTGTAGGATGGAGGTTGAACCAAATGTCTGTCCACCAAAGAGGGTGTCTCCGGGTTCCCTGGTTCCTCTGAGAGAGAGAAGGATGTTGCTGCTCTGGTTCTGCTTCAGTATCTCAACCAGACATACATGGCTTCTCCCTGGATTTACCTAAGAGAAATTTGCCACTGCAACATAGCTGATTCTCACCAGAGGAATGCGTGTTCCTCCTAATAACCTCATTTTTATTTCTTTCCAATAATTATGACCTGGAATTACTGTGCTAAGGAAGTGTTTGACTCATTTCTGATCCTGCTTTCCCAGGCTTCTCCATTCACAGAAAATGCTCCCACTTGAGTCATTTGGGATATTGGCACCATTCTCAATTCCTTTCTCTATGAGCCCCAAATGTCTTCTCTGGTAATGGAGGGGGTGATACTGAGGAGCTGGCCACAGTCCATCTCAACTCACAAAAAATTGTTTATGCAATGTGAACACTGTTCCTTTGGCCATTTTATTCTCTGTGCTTGCAGATGTCCTGGGAGCAGAACATGGGTAAAAGTCCTTGGGAGGAGATCTGAGAGGCTGGATTTTCTGAAAAGGGAAAAGGAAGACCTTGGAAGGTAGGGCAGATAGAGCATCTCACCTCTGCATCCCCAGGGGAGTTTGAGTATATGTTTTTTGAATAGGTATAAACATAAAAAATCCCAGCAGGGGCCCATGAGGAGCAAGTCATGCAAAACTCATTTCTCACCTGGGCAATTTAAACCACAGGTGTTCCAACCCCTGGGGTCTGCTCCTTCTGATTCACCCTTTATGTCACTCCAGAATGATCTTTCAAAGACTGCAGATCTGATCATGTCCTTATTCCATTTACAAAGGCCTGACATTTCCCTGTCACCTCAAGGATAAAGGTCCATCTCCCCAGCCCAGTGTGAGGGCTGCCGCCAGTAGCCTGGCTGCCTTCCCTCGGGCCTCTGTGTTCTGTGTGGCAGGCATACCAAGCTCTGGGCTACCCTCCACCTGAGCTCATTTTCTCCCATTTCTGGGCCTTTACCCACTGCCTGCCATGATCATCTTAACTTGTTTGATGGTTGAAGCGTCGTTTCCTCAGGAAATCTCTTGTCTCCCAGGTTCAGTTAGTCACCTTCTCTTTCTTCTTTCTGAAGCTCTATCATGACACTGACACTCTGAGTTATGACTTTTTCACTGGCTGGCTCCTGCCTCCCCTCCTTTCTGTGAGAGTTTTTGAAGGCAGTTACTTTGCTTCATTTCTTTTGTATCTCCCTTGTCATATCCTGTATTAGATGCTCAACATACATTGGCTAGATAGAGAAGTGAATGGAAGGGGGAATGGAAGTGGGGAGGGATGGCTGGAGAAATTAAAACAACCTCATTTTTTTTCCTGCCTACATCACACACACTTAGGTGTCTGAAGACTTGCCCCTCAAAAGCACCAAATATAGTAGCCTGATAGGAGGTGCCTAGTGATCAGATACAGAACTCTGTCCTAGGCCACGTCATGCCCAACTTTTAGCCAAGAGAGTGACCCTCTCTGCTTGCAATCAGCATTATTATCTCTTGGGAGAGGCAGCATTTAAAAATATCACCCCATGGTGCTGAACTCTGCCACCTGTTGAACTCTCTGGTCTCTCAGGCCTCAAAGTCCTCCCCAATAAAGGGCACCCCCTGACCTTAATCAACAGAGGGCCCAGGGCTTGCACTATGAAGGCCTGGAGGTCCCCAACAGGACAGAGCACACTACTCCCCCCCCCCCCCCCCGCCCCTTATATTCCCACTTTAACAGGTTATGGGCTGAACATTGGTGGACATCTATTGCTGCTGGGACTGGGAAGAGAGCATTCAGTTTCACCACATGTCCTTTGAGAGGGGAATCAAGGGCTCCCAGAATACAGGAAGGGAGGGATCTCTAGGATTATGTAACAAATCCCCAAGTGAATTCAGGAAAGCAGAGCCAGATGGAGTTGGGAGCCCAAGTCAGAGGCCCTAAATTAAGGAAACAATGTGAGGGCATCTCCCTATGTTATTTAAAATAAATATAATATCTAAAGTGCAAAAGAAAAGTGCATTTTTGAGATGAAACAAACTTACATATGTGACAAGATTGTCCTTTGGGAATTTCCTGGTGGACTCTGCGCTTCAGGGTGGGAGTGGGGGCAGGTAAGGTCCCTGGTTGGGGAACTAATCCCACAAACTGTGCACCCCCCCAAAAAAAGAAAATTGCCCCTTTTTAGTTTGGTTTTTCCACCTGCACGTTCCAGGCAGGAGGCAGAGAAGAAGAAGATGGGTCACTATGAAGGGCAGTTTTGGCCATCATTTCCCAGAATTAGAGGGGCCTGAACAGGGGTCTCCCTTCTTAGACTCCAGCTGCTTCTGGAGACAGTGAGCACCTGTCTTCCAGATAAAGGCTACATCTTGATACTTGGAGATGCTTTCCACCATCCTCTCCACTCTGGGTAGCTGACAGAACCAGAGAGCGCAGGCTCAAAAAGTTCAGAACCATGGAGAGCTCCAGGGAGGGCTGTAGACCTAACTCCATTCTCTCTTCTACAGGGCATGTTCAAGCCTTGGGTTTGAGCAGGAAAAACTTGAAGCTCCAGAGGGGATGATCGCCACCATTCAGCCCTGCTTTTCCCTTTATCCCTCCTCCTCAATACCTTCTCTCCATCCAACCCTACCAGTTTGGACCTATCCTGCGCAGTCTCCACCAAGCTTAGCTTTCCTGAACTCTCTTGGACATTTGCCTGGAGGGAGAGGATCCTCTGATAATGCTCCCACTGCCTCCCTGCTTCAGAGCCTGGAAAGGCATCTGTAAAAAGCCACAGCCTGGGGCTAGGTGGGAAGACAAGGAGCAAGGTCCCCCTTCAGATGGGAAGTGGTGGTGATTAGCCTTACCAGGGAGGGAAGGGTAGCCCATTTCATTACAGGGAAATGAGATTTTTAAATCACATTTTAAGGGCTGCATCAGTTCTAAAATGGCCTGTGGTGGGGCCTCAGAGCAGTTGGTAATTAGCTCTCTTGTTTCTAATGAAAGCAGAGGGGCCGGAGGGGGGGTCACCTAATGAACACAGGGATTAGCTTCCAAATAGGCCCTGAGTAAGAAGACAGGTGCAGGAGAGGGGGTGAAGGTCAGGCCAGCTGGGTCTGAGAATGAGGGGCATCCAGCCTGTGCAGACTTGGAGAAGGGGGTCCAGGGTTTCCTGAGCCCCACAGAACCAGTGCCTGCACCAACCCTACTTTGTGAAACTTCCCCTCACTTCTTCACTGCGAGTCGGTAGGGCTGGGTGGGGGCCTGGTGACCCTCATCTAGAAGCAAGGGGCTCTACTGTCAGGGGGATTCTGGAAATCTATAGCCCTGGAAGAAAGGCCAGGATGGAGCAGGAGGGGCATCTCAGGGGTCAGACAAAACCACCCTTCCTTCAGGGGGTGCCTGATGGGGTGCACGGTTGGCAGCAGCAGGAGCCCCCAGCCTCAGCTCTGTGACACACAGTCAAGAGAAACCCACCTCTACTGGCCCCTCTCTGGGCCACGTCAGTCCAGTAGGAGCCCTAAGACTGAGCCCTCAGAACAGACCAGCAGAGCTGAGGGTGGTGAGGGTCTGGAGAAGAGGTTAAGGATTGTCCTGTGGCCCTCTGGGCACCACCAATTTCTGCTTTTAAAGCACCTCTTCTTCCCTGGAAAACTGGTCATGCAGAGTCTGCAGAGAAACCTACTTTCCTGATGCATCCTCTGTGGAGGGCAGTAATTCCAAGTGTTTAGAACAATCAGACTAGAATCCCCAGAAGCCATGGATCCAGCCAGTGTATCCCAAGTTAGTGGTATTACAGTGCAGGGTGATGGCAGCCAAGAATCCAAGCCCAGTTTCTTGGTATTTTAAGGAATACTATTTCTCATTAACCTAGAAAACAAAAGGAGAGGAGCAGCGAGCAGGCATCAGGGCTGAGAGATGCTCTCTGTCCTCCAGGCCTTGTGTCCCAAGGAAAATCCTTGGCTGGAATACAGGTCTCAGGATGCAGGAGACAGAGCCCTGGGTCAGGCTGAGGCCCAGGAGGTCAGGCTTCCAAACCAGTCTGGTTACAGTGTGCCTACAGACATTGCTTTCTTTCTGGGCCTCAACTTCCCCAAAGTGAGCTCTTTGATTAAGATGGTCTATAAGAGTGAGCAAGAAAAGGCTATTCTTTCCCACTCTATCTGAAGTAAGCCTCCCTCAAGCCACTTGATACTATATTTAGCTTGTTATTGATCAATTTGTTTATCATTTGTCTCCCCCACTAGGGTGTAAATGACACAGAGAGAAGGACGCTATAGGCCTTCTCCAATGGCATTTCCATTCTTTGCACCCAGAACCATGCCTGGCATGTGGCAGACACTTGATTCATGACTGTCAACTGACTGATGGGCTGGCTCCCTGATTGAATGAATGATGATGCATTGAGGACTGTCTCACTGAGAAACCTCCAACCCAGGGATTGGGTGAATGAGAAACCTCCGGCCTTGGGATTGGTGACTAAGAAACCTCCAACCTCAGGAGTGGATGAGCTGCTGGAGTCTCACCATTTCTCCACCTTGCACTGCCTCTAATCCATCACCTGGAATTGCTCTGTTCCAACCCAGCACCCAGCACAGGCCAGGCCCAGTGACAGGCTCAGTTAGGATGTGCAGTAAGGGACAGAAGGGCCATCCTTACCCAAGAAATAAGTTCTCATTTGGAGGATGGGTTGTGAGACACAGGGGCAGTCTGGGGAGGTGGAAGTCCAGGGGCTCTGTCATAGGTAAAACCAACTGTGTACTCTCAGATCCTTTCACTGCATGAGGCTTCCTCTAGCTATTCATCTCATATGGAAATTACCTGCATGGAATCTGGTTAGGCCAGGTCTGAATTCAGATCTAGGTTCTATTGCTTACTAAAACAGCTCTCTGAGCCTGTTTCTTCAGCTGTAAAATGGGGATGATGATAATAGTGGCACCCAAAGCAATGGGTGTAACAAAAATAGCACCTCCCTAAAAGAGTTATGGCTTCCCTGTTGGCTCAGTGGTAAAGAATCCACCTGAAACGCAGGAAATGTGCGTTCAATCCTTGAGTTAGGAAGATCCCTTGGAGAAAGAAATGGCAACCCACTCCAGTATTCTTATCTGGGAAATCCTGTGGACAGAGGAGCCTGGCAGGCTACAGTCCATGGGGTCCCCAAAGAGTTGGACACAACTAAACAATAGAGCTCAAGAATGGCTCAGCTGGGTTTGGCATGTTTTCGCTTTTGAAAGACCACTGGGTCCCAGAGTGCAGTGCCCTTTCCAGGGAGCACACACCAATGCCCGAGAACAACCTGTGGGGTGTGGCTAGAAGCTGCCGTGGGGAGCCCAAGCCTCCTATGAGAGGGCTCCAAGCCTCAGGACCAGACCTAGACATGGCTGAATGCAGTGAATGTTCCAGCAGTGGAACTGCATGTTCTGGTATTTACCATAAGCCTGCTGCAGTTCTAAGCATTGTCCATGTGATGACTCAGCTAATGCTCAAGGCAGCTCTGAGAAGTAGGTACCATCGACACACCCCTTCTAAAGATGAGGAATGCCTCATCTGTAAGCCAAGTAAGTTACCCAAGGCTGTAAGCTGCCAAGAGGAGGAGCATCTGAACCCACACAACTGGCTCCTGGGCCACATGCCACCACCATACCACACTGCCCTCTGCCACCATGGTGGCCCCTACCCCAAGTCTTCCCAGCAGTTAGCAGATTCTTCCCAGACTCTTGCCCATTGTCTCTCCTGCTCTGGCTCATCTCTTTTCATCTGTTTCTTTCCCCCACGTCCCCTTCCTCCTCCCTTTCCCCCCTTCCTGCTCCCTCTCTTATTCCCTGTCCCTCTGTCTCGGGGAAGTGATCCCTGATCTGTGTTGGCAGATGGGGAGGGAGGAGGAAGAAGGGGAGCCTTGGTCCTCTAGGGAAGCCTTTCGCCCCTCTACGGGGCAAGCCCCCATGTTCCCAAGTGCAGCGGGAGACCAGGTGGAACAAGAGGTGTGGCCTGGAAACTGCCTCAGCATCTCAGACTCTGGGAGACAACCATGGACTTGCCAGAACTATGGGAAACTCCACTCCGCTCACAAAGCAGATCCAGGAGGTATGAGTCTGTAAGTCAAGTAGAGGGAGAAGTCCCCGCCTTAGCTTCTCTCTGGGATCTGGTTGTGCTTGCAGAAAAGGCAGGAGAATGTAGGTATGCAGACCGCCGAACTGGGTGCTACAAGCAGCCCAAGGGACTCAGCCTTTCTCTGCCAGAGTCATAGTCTCTGTAAGGCCCAGTGCCGGTGGGATGGACTTGGGACTGGGCTGCTTGTCCTGGGCTCTGAGCATGTGCAGAGAATCGGGGCCTGGGCAGCACCCACTGGAAGCCCTGGGTAGCTGTGAAGTCTGGGCATCTGAAGAGCAGGAGCGACCCGTGTTTTGGAGAACCCAGCAGCACAGAGGGCTTCCTTCAGTTCTCAGAAAGGAGAAGGATGTGGCCCCAGAATAAAAAACATCTTGTAGAGTCCAAAATATTTGCATCCAAGTTTCCCCTCCCCGCAACACTGAAAATAGGTTCTTAAACCTAACTTCTCTCTCTGAGCTACAGGGTTCCCTCCTACCTGAGGCCTGGTCCAGCCTCTCCTTCTTCCTGCTACAGCAGTTTCAGAGTGAAGCGCCTCTCACCTCTGCCCCACACCCCTGATGGATGCCGGAGCAGCAGTGGCGTTCCCTTTCCTTAGGTGCAGCCCTGAGACCCTAGAGAGGGTCGTGAGGGTCTAACGCAGAGCCACACCACTGGAGGCACCCTGATCCCACAAGAAGGGTGTAGGCAGTGAAAGGGAGAAAGCACAGGGTGGAAAGAAGTTTGCTGTGAAACTTATCATGTGCACACTGGATCCAGTCCCAAGGGGACAGTTGGTGAGTGTTGGAGGCCACTGGGTCCTCAGGGGCTCAACATGGCAGCAGGAACAGAGAGGTGTTGGTAGACTGGGGGCAGACCCACTGGCTGGAGGGGCTGTTGGTGGGGGACAAAAAATGGCCCCAACAGGAGGGAGCTTAAGAACAATCTACTCTGGAGGTACCAAGAGTCGGAAGGAATCTGGACACCCCTCAAACCTTGCATCTGGGAGTAGGAGGTTCCCAGTCTTGCTGGGATAAACTAGCCTGAGAGTCTGCCCCAGGGGCCAGGAACAGAGATGAGGTTTGCTCACTAGGTACTGATAAACCAGCACTTTTTGCTGGATTTTAGTTCTGTGTGTGGGTGTGTGTTCGGTTCATTTGATCATTTTCTCATGATAAACCAGTCTGGATCAAGTATTTTTCTGCACCAACTCACCTTCATGTCAGCTCTTCTCTAGTCATTATTAGGCAATTATAGTACGGGAGGTAATATATAGCATGATTTGGCCACCTGATGCGAAGCGCCAACTCACTGGAAAAGATCCTAATGCTGGGAAAGACTGAGGGCAGGAGAAGAAGGGGGCAACAGAGGATGATATGGCTTGAGTCTGAGCAAATTCCGGGAGATAGTGAAGGACAGGGAAGACTGGAGTGCTGCAGTCCATGGGGTCGCAAAGAGTCGGACACGACTGAGTGACTAAGCAACCACCAACAACATATAGTGAAATAATGATTTGCAGACGGACAGAATTTTCTCACTGGAGTTTTCACCAAGAGTGACACACAATCTCAGCTACAAAACATCTTTCTTGAACCTACACTCACCTGGTGGCGGCATCCCCAGGTGGGTGATGCTGGGGATCACTCAGTGCCGGATTCACCCTGCCCTTCACTATCTCTGACAGCTTTAAGGGAAAGAGCAGCTGTCTCCATGTAGAAATGAGATTTCCCAGGCAGAGATTTCATGAGGATTCCACCTGTGGCTCCTATGTGTCTCATGGTATGGGGCACGGTTTCTGGGCCATGTGAGATTTCAGGATGGGCCCTATAGTAGTCTCAAGGCTAGAATCAAACTTCTTTCCAAACACAGACTCTGTGGTCCAGTTTTAGACCAAGCAGCGGGGGCATACGCACATGCCATGTTCCACGGGCCCCAGGCCTCTTGTTAGAGTATTTTTGACGCCAAGCCATTAAGGAAAGCAGCAGGGGAAATGGGGTCCCATGGGCTGGTTGGGGATAGAGGGGATTTAAGCACCACTACAGTGCAAGGCCTTCCATATCCCCACCACCCACAAGCCCCAGGCTGAGGCTTGAGTCTCTATTGGTTCACGTTCAGTACAACCTGGCTTCTCTAATCCATTCTTCTGTGGTGGGAGGCAGCCTCAAGGAGAATCAGGTCAGGACCATTCATGCGCTATACTTAACCAAGTTTCTCCTACACAGTGACTGGGGAAGTGGAGAAAATCAGGGTCTTCCTACATCTCCCTTGGGGGGTTGCAAATCCTTTCCAGGCACATAATGCCTGGCTCTCAGTAGCCATTCCAGCTCTAGCTTGGTTGCCCTGCTGCAGAGAGATTGGACCCCTCTCTGATTTGCTCTCCTCCCCACCTATTGGTTCTACACCTGCGGAGGCAAGGCCTTGTATGGCCTCTTCGTGGGGGCAGCTGTGAACTGCTATGGGGTCTTCCTGGGCAAAGGGTCTCCTACTCAGGACTTCATGATGTTCAGGATGGTGACCCCAGCTCATGTAAACAGCACTTCACAGTGTAGATCTCTGCCTTGTGGCTGTCCCAGGAAACAGATCATTCCCATTTCCTGGAGGAGGACAGTGAGACAGAAGTAAGTGGAGCCATGATGCTGGACTTGGAACTTTCCACACCATGTTAGGCTGAGAAAGCACCCGGCAAGGTCTGCGTCAGGCAGAGTGGGGCTGGGGTCATCTTAGAAGGCTGGCTCTGCTCTTGGGGGCTTTCAAAGCCTAGCTGCCTGACTTTTGAGTCAATCTCATTGTGAATGAATTAATTGTTGTGCAACCTAGAGTGTGAGACAAGTTAATTACATAATTACTGCAAAATGACACATTATTTCATGGCTGCAATATGGTAACTCTGTTGGAAACAACTGTAATTGCCCAGAAACTACATTCGAGTGGCTCCGTTATCTCTCGATAACCATGCAATTAACTTGCATTACAACTTTATCTGTGGCAAACTCCAAAGTTAGGAGTTGGGTTCTTGGGGGTGGGCACAGCCATCCTTAGACCTCAGGGCCCAGAGAGGGTCTGGCATTGGGGACTGTGCTACAGTCCAGAGAAATAATTTACTCGTTCATGTTGAGCAAGAAAAATCCCTCACTACGGACTTCAGCCTCCAGTTCATGCGCTCAGATCCATTCAGTTTCACATGGTCACATATAGATGACAGCCCCTGGTCTCAACAGACTCACTCAAAAATACCCGCTGCAGCCTCTCTTCTCTCTCATATACAAGGGTGCAGCTCCTTCACAGAAGATGGGAGACCTAAAGTGGAGAACTCTTAACCCAAGATCCTTGGCCATAGAGATCCCTTCTTGTGGACTGGGTCACTGGCCATAAAATCATATCTTAGAGACAACCTCCTCCAAGTGCGCCCAAGAGCCCAGGCGTCCTCCCACGTCACTCCAGGGGAGAAGCAGGCCTTGGGGCAGGTGACGTGAGGTCACAGTGCAGACCCCACTCCATCCAGGCAACAAGTCCCTTGTCCAGGAGTAGGCACAGCTTGAAGCTGTGGGCTGACTTCATCTGGGCTCTGGTCTGTGGCCAGGATAAAAACAGTCCCTGGGGAAGGGGGAGTGAGTGGCCTGATGGTTGGAGGAGCCTGTCCATTCAGCCTTCTCTGTTCCGGCTTTGGATCCAAGGAGCCTCTCTCTTATACTGCTCAGTGACACCTCTTCAGTTCCAGACCGTGTGCTCGGCACTGTGGCTACAGCCACGGCCTCACTCAGTCACTGGTTGGCTGGCTGTCTTCCGGTCTGAGTACCTGCCGGCTTCCTGGCTGTCCCTACCTGTCTCTGCCGACACACCCACCTACGTGTGTGTCCCTCTCTTCTTCTTGTCAGCACACGTATCTGTCTGTGTGGTGTTGACTTGTCTGTCTGACTCTCTGGAGTCATCGCAAATAGTCCTGTGTCTGCTGGAGGGAATCGGCCTGTCTCGGGTCTCCCCGTGGCGTTCGTCCTCACCTTGATGTGATCTGTTTGTTTTCTTGGCTTTCCCCCTCGTCCTCAAGGGCACGGACTGTGTCCGATCCGTGATTCATCCTCGTCTGGTACTTGCAGCACAGGGCTGAGACAGAGCGGATTAAGGTTTGCCGACTGAATGAATGAAAACCTCCAGCCTGCGTGGGCTGAGTTACAGAGAAACAGGATTTTCGCTCTCACCCAGAGGAGCAGAATGCTAAGACCCAGGCTGTAAGGAAGAGACAGCAAATGTTGTCTGTCCCCCTGAAGGTGAAGAGAGGTTTCAGGATTGTGCTCCCATGGCAGGGAGCTGGGGATTTGGGGTCTTACTATGGAGGGAGATCAGAGCTGGGTCCCTGACTGAGCATTCTGTGGGGAATGTAACACAGGATCCCAGGAAAGGGAAGTTTTCATTTGGGGGCCAGGGTCTATGGTTGCCAGAGGATGGGGGTGGACAGCATACTCCCACTTCTGGTTGGGGGGTACTGGGGGTTGTCCGTTCCCCTCCAGCTTTTCTCTGTAAGCCCCACCTGGAACTCCCTTGCCCAACAACCGCACACACTAGAGGCCCACGTCCTGCTCTAGGGCCCTCCTCCCTGCCAAGAACTGAGGGAGGGCCTTGTTTTACTCCCAAGCCGAGGGGAGGGTCCCCCAGGTCTGTGTCAGTCATGTGATCAATGCAGAGTAACCTCCCCGGAAACATTCATAAGTTTAATCCACGCCAGTAATAAAATCGCATTACATTTCTCATAAAATAAATGTTCCCATTTATATACAGAAGACAGACTGTACAGGCCCAGCCTGGCCCCAGGAGGGGTCACACACAGACGGGCAGCGGCGGAAGGAGGGTCGTCCTTCCCATCGAGGACGGAGGAGCTCTGATCGGCAGGAGAGCGGCCGGCCGGCCAGGCGGGTGGGCAGGCGGGTGGATGGACAGACAGACGGGCCTGGAGGCCAGGTGCCGGGCGTTACTGAACGTGGGCGTCAAAGGTGCCATTGAGCTGCCCCTCCTCATAGTCCATCTGACACAAGATCATGTTGTTCTTCAGGAAGAATTTGTCTCCCACGCAAAATCTGGAAAATCCAAGCAGGAGAATGAGGCCATGGTGGGGTCCCAGTGGATGGTGGAGGCTCCAGGCAGGACCCCACCGGCCCAGGAGGAGGACATGTGGGCAGTGAGGTCCTGGGAGTCTGTGCCTTGAGCTTTCCAGAGAGGATCCCGGAAAGTCCCAAGCAAATCTGGCCAGTCACGCCGGCTCAGCCCAGGCCACAGGCTTCCTCTGCCAGGTCTCTCGGGGGGTGCGGGCAGGGGTGGGGTTGGTGGGAAGGTGTAGAAATGATGCCCAGGAGAGGGAGAAAGAGAGATGGACAAAGAGATATGAAAAGACCAAGAGAGGAGGGGGAAGGAGAGAGGCAGAGATGGAGAAGGAAGGAGGGATAAAATGGCTGACTTTTCCAACCCTCTGTTCCCCACCCCACCTTAAGGAGATGGCTCAGTGAAGGGCACTCTTCATCTAAACAGAATCTGTGGGTTTCCTGGAACATCCTTCCGGGAAGACGTGACCCTGTCCCACCATCTTCCCTCTAACCCAGAGAAGGCCCTGGAGGATTCAGCCCTTCCCCCAAAGGTGTCCCCAGGACGTCGGAGGCCTTGAGTGGGACCCCAGGGTCACAGGCCCGGTCCCAGCCAATCCTGCTTCAACCACCAGGTGGCGCTGCAACTTCACCGCGCCCTCCTGGCAGTGGGTCTGGGCACAGCCCCAGACAAACCAGTGTTCCCTGCGGGTCCCCCTGGACCTCAACCTCTGGGAAGACTTGTATGAGCTCTTTCCTGACCTGGGGGCTCCTGAGCAAAGGGCCTGCCTTCTGGGGCTTGGCCCCTAGTCAGGGCTGAAGTGCTCTGGTTCCTTAGGTCCCCACGGTCTCCCACAGGGCGGCGGGGCACAGAGGAGGGGCCAAGAGACCAGAAAGAAGGCTGGGCTGGAACCAGAATCGCAGGAATGAGTGACAGTTCCCCAGGGGGATTTCACCCATCAGGTCTGGGAACCCCTTCTCATTAGATCGTCCATGCGGGTATCTCCATGTAGCACACACACAGGGCTGTTGTGCACACACATGCACAGGCATACTCACCCATCACACAGCACACACAGACCTGCCTTGTACATGGACATTTAAAAATACATGCATGGACACAACATACAATGTACACACAGCTCATGCATGGCCCTGTCCATCACGTTTGCATAGACCTGAACTCCACAAATGAGCGCACACGGTATCAGAGCACACACATCTGGCTAGAGGGCTCAGGCATATATAAAACACACACATGCACGTACATGCTTACAACATGCACTCAGAACCCACGTCTGCATGCATGCCTCCGCGGCACTCCTGGTCTGTGGCAGCAGGTGTCTGATAGGGGCTGCTGAGTGGGTTGGGTCTGGGGCAGACCAGCACTCACCTCTGGTTGCAGAGCTGGCAGGCGAAGCAGTCAAGGTGATATACGTTGTCCCGGGCCCGCATCACCATCTCGAAGGCTGGAATCAGCTTACTGCAGGCAGCGCAGTTTCCTGTGGTGCCGAAGAGCCTGCAGAGGGAAGGGTGCAGAGGGCTCAGGGGCCTGCGGGGGTGGGGGGCAGGGGAGTTGCCTCGACTTGGGGGACCACCTGCCCCCTACCCCTATAGTTCAGCAGGTGGGCCCGGGCCAGAGGGAAGGAGCACAGATGACAGTATCTAGTTTCTGCTAAGAGAGCAGGCTTCAGAGAAATTGACACAGCCACTCAGGAAGGAGACTGGGAACTCGGGAGTTGGTTGATACTGCCTGTCCCCTGGCTTCACTGACAATGAGGGCTCCCACTGGGGTCCCTCAAGCACCTGGGGCTACCAGAACAGCAGGTTGGGCCCTGGGCAAGGACTGCAGGTTCACACAAGCCTGAACTTAGACATAGTCTGACAGTCACGGGCTGTGTGTCCTTAGGCAAGTCACTGAGTTTCTCTGAGTCTCATTTATTTCAACTGTAAAATGGGGACTGAAACATACCCTTCACAGGCTTGTTGTGAAACCTGTAACCTCTCAGCCACAGCTCCTTTAGTGAATGCCTGCATAGCATTTGCTATATGCCAGGCACTGTTCTAGGGGCTCTCCAAAGACCAAGTCATTCAATCCTGACAAAAATGCTATGGGGTGGTCTTTTTCCGCTACTGATTCATGGTGTGACTTGCCTAACTCCCTTGAGCCTCAGTTTACCCTTCTTTAAATGGGGATGCTGGACTAGGTGATCCTGTTTAAAGATGGCTCTAAAAACAGGACTGATGCCAAAAGGAAGTTTCAAGGACATCTGGCACAAAGCCTCTTTGGGGCAGGCACCCCTCCTCTTGGCTGCTGATTGCAAAGCTCTAAGGACAGGGAACTCACTCCCTCCCCATGCAGGCCTGCCCTTGACTGGACATTCCAGGGGTATGCGCCAGTCAGGCTCCTCCTCGCTTCCCTTCTGCACACTGGCAGAGCAAGCCCCAAGTGAGGCAGAGACCGAGAGGCAGGCAGGAGGCCCTCTAATCCCTGATTTGTCCAGCTCAAGCTCAGGCGCCTGCAGATGAGCGTAGCTCCATTATTCATCAGCCTGAGCTGCCTGGTGGCTCAGATTAAGGCAGACAAAGGCTGGGCCACAACATCTGCTTGCCAAGAGGGGCCTTTCTGGCCACCAGTCCAATGGGAAGTCACTGCAGAGCGGCAGGTTCTGGACAGCCATTCTCTGGGGCTGAGCAACTCAAGGAAGGCCCACAGGCCCCCTGGCCTACTGGCCCAGGTGGCCTCAGAGTCATTCCTGGGCCTCTGCCAGAGCCCAGGAAAATATCCTCAGGCTCCAATAGCTGGCGGGGCCGAGGGTGCTTGTGGATGCATTGACCCTGTAGGTGAGCCCCTCCTGCACTGTGGCCACCCCAGATGGCTGGTCTGCCATCTCCCCTCAGCCTGGCTGGGTTAGCCCCCAGGTGATGTCCTAAACCTCAAGACTCGGAGGCCGCTTCCAGGTTGCCGAGGGGTGAGTCCCCAGTGCCTAACCCCTCCTCTTGGCCTCAGTATCTCTCCTCCAGTCCCAGTCTGAGTCACACATCTTGGTTTACAGCACCACTTAAAAACAAAAACAAAAACAAAACAAAACCTCCTGCAAAGGCAGAAGGTGTAGACAGGTAAATCTTAGGCTCTTTGGGTAAGGAGGGGAGCCTCTGCTGATAATCGCACCCTCCCCTGCAACAAGCCCAGTCCTGAGCAGAGGGAGCCCCAAGAAACCCTGGCCATGACCTACTAATTAATGCGATGGGCCTTCCTTCCCCGCAAGGCCCGGCCACCACCCAGCACCCTGCACGGGAGCCAAATGCAGACGCTGGGTCTCAGCCAAGGCCCCTGCCTTGTGGCCCCCTTCCAGCCTTGCTGATGTCATAGATGGCCTTAAAGGGGGGTTAACTGGGGGAGGCGGCCCCAGGGAATAGGATCTAGGTTGTAGGGGAGGGGTGGGTTGGAACTCTGAGGAATGCAAGGTGGGGAGGTGTTGGTATTTTCACTATCTACAGAGGAGTGAACTGAGGCTGGGGAAAAGAGGCTCAGAACTAGTTTAAATCTAGCATCAGTGGCTCTTCTAGGGTCTGGCTACCTACCAGACTCTGCAGGCATGGGGGTGTCTAATCCCAGGGCCCACCTGGAGGATGGGGAGCTGGGCCCTGGGGAGATTGAGGAGGAAACCAGCAGGCCAGGGGGGCTCAGGGAAGATGGAACTCACTCCCCTACTTGCTCCTGGAAGCTCCTCCACCGCGTCCCTTCCTAGATTCCAGGGACAGGGTGGGTCAGAAGTGCCTGGCAAAGGCAGAGGCAGAACCACATTGGTGCCCTTGGGAGGCTTCTCTTGGATGCCCGATGGTTAGAGACATGCCCGCCCTAGACAATTGCTGGGCACCGAGGGTCAGGGGCGGGCATGTGTGTACACCGGGTGTGGGGGCTGAGGCAGGGTAGAGCAGTGCCAGCCATGGAGAAGGGGGCTCTCGGGGTGGCAGGGCCGGGGTGCAGGCCAGGGTGGGGGGCGGGGGGAGGCCACCCACCTCAGGTAGTCGCGCCGGCACAGGATGAGGTTGGCCTTGGTGTAGAGCGTGGAGCCCACCTCGCCCAGACGGCAGTCACAGCAGGCGCACTTGAGGCAATCCTCGTGCCAGTATTGGTCCAGCGCCTTCAGCAGGTAGCGGTCCTTGATCTTGCGGTTGCAGCCCGCGCAGCCCTTCTGCTTCCCTTTGGGCTGGACGGAGAGCATCGGCACACCTGCGGACGGACAGACAGATGGACACGGTGGGCGCTGGGGCTCAGGACACTTCCCTCTGCTTCTTTCTGCTGCCCCCTCCCAGGACCCCTCCCTGTCTCCTTGGCAACCACCTCTCCTGGCCTGGGGTCCCACGCTGTGGGGCTGCAAGGCCCGGCCTCCTCCCCTGGCCCATGAAGGTCCCTCCAGAAGCTGCAGGAGCCCCAGGTCCGCTCGGCTGCAGGCACACAACCAGCTCCAGGGCCCAGCCCCCCTGAGTCACCCCTCTCCATCCAGCCAATGTCCCCTGTGCTGTGTGACCCACCGTATATCTGAGGCCTCCTCAGGCAGCCCCTCAGCTCTTCCAGCAGCCCTGAGAAGCTCATCATGGGCTTGGGGTCCACTAGGACTCCTAGATCTGTTTGCACCTCAGGTCATCCTCACATTGCAGTTTGTTTTTTATTTTAACCAGACACATCAGGCTAAAGTCTCGTGGTTGTGGGGGTGTCGAGAAGAAAGTGGGGTGCTCCTGTGATACTCCTGGGGCACAGGAGCTCTGGAGCTCCTGGCTGGTGTTGGGGAGACAGCGGGCCCTGACCTCGTTGGTGGCCCCCCTAGGAATGTTTCTGCCTGTGTTTCTGCTCAGGGGCTAAGTCTTGTCCAACTCTGTGACCCTGTGGACTGTAGCCTGCCAGGCTCCTCTGTCCATGGGATTCTCCAGGCAAGTATACTGGAGTGGGTTGCCATTTCCTGTTCCAGTGGAACTTCCTGACCCAGGGATCAAACCTGTGTCTCTTGCATCTCCTGAACTGGCAGGCTGATTCCTGCTGGGCCACCTGCAAAGCCCCCAGGAATGTTTCTAGTTAGATTCAAACTTCCTACCTGCCCTAGCCTGAGGAAGGGGAGTTTCAGTGCCTCTGCATCCTTGCTCATCCTACCAAAGTAAGAAACTTGGAGACTCTGGCCGGCTCCCAGGGTCCATATGATTCCCAGCATACAAGAAAATGGTGAGTACAGAGGACAGGAATCTCAGCATGGCCTTGCCTGGAGGGAGGGGCAGACCACCCAGCAGCAAGCAAGAGCATTCACACGCAACCACTATACACTGGTACCACATGCAGGCGTGGGCTTGCTTGTGCACAAAGGCACGACTCCCAGGGCCCCAGCCCTGAGGCCACAGGGAGGGGTGGTTGAGAAGGAGGAGGGGGCAGATGTCCCCAGGGGACCTGGACATCCATGCGGAGCCCTGAGGCTCCGGTGTGGAGAATTCCAGGCTTGGACGAAGTGTGGGGGGGGGGGGGGGGTCTCAGAGACAGGCTGGACAGCGGGGTTGCCTG
Source organism: Muntiacus reevesi (assembly GCF_963930625.1). Lineage (NCBI taxonomy): Eukaryota > Metazoa > Chordata > Mammalia > Artiodactyla > Cervidae > Muntiacus > Muntiacus reevesi. Next base: position 48,129,142 of record NC_089257.1, read on the forward strand.
TGACACTTGTCTAAGAGCCCCTCACAGGGGTGGTGGGGGTAGTGGGTGTTCCTTCCCTGACCAGGGCACTGCTGGGCTGAGGGGTCACCTCTGGAAGATAAAGCCCGCTCTTTCCTGTCCCCTCAGTTTTTCAACAAGCCCCTGAAGGCTCCCTCTTCCTGGGCCCATCTTCTCCAAAGGACCTGCGTACTCTCCAGGCTCTGGGTTCAGTTCCAGTCCCAGGGCACCCCTCCTCTCGGCCCTCCCCATCACTGCTCCCCCCACCCCCACTCCAACCCGAGCTGCTTCCATTCCCTTCCTTCCTCCAGGGGTGACCCTTCCTCAGGCTTCAGGAGAGAAGTAGCTTCCAAAGGACCTCAGTCTGAGTCCACAGGTGTCCGGTCAGAGGGGCCCCGGGAGTTCTTACAGGCAAATGCTCTCATTCCACAGGTGGGGAAACTGAGACCCAGACAGGCCAAACAGCTCATGTAAGCCCCGCATCAAGTTGGCCTCTGGGGTCCTGCGTCCCTCCTGTGCACTTCTGGACCTCGCTGCCTCCTCTGGGAGAGGGGGCGGCCCTGGAGAACCCAGGATCAGCAAGACAGGTGAGGGCAGCGTGGAGGCAGGCCAGGCTTCCTGTGCTGGGCTCGCTCCTTCCTCCCTCCTCCAGTCCCGGCAGGGCCCATCTGTTAGCTGGGAAGTCCGCTGCCTAATTTCCTTAATGCAGCTCTAAAGGTTAATTGGTCTGAGAGAGTGATGGGGCTCAGGTTGGCTGTGTCCTCAGGCCTGCCTGTGTCTCCGCTGACAGGGGCCAGCCTGGTCACAGAGCTCTGAGGAGCCCAGAGAGGCTGGTTGGGGAGCAGACATGCCCGCGAGCTGAGGGGGGCCCAGGGGGCCCTTCCAAGGCCTGGCCTACAGGGAGCAAATGCAGGAAGGATTCAAAGAGCTGGGTGTGGGAAGGTCTGGGGGCTCCCGGGGGCAAAACTGTCCCTGGGGCCTGTGGAGGGATAGCCAGCCAGCATAGCTATGCATATAAATTCCAGCTTGGAAAACCCCAGGCAAAGCCTCTATCCAGCCTCCCTAAGGCTGATTTTCCCCTTGTTTCCCTGGGCTGGCAGCAGGCCTGGCTCCCTTCCCAGACGTGCTGGGCCCTCCCAGGACTCTAAACTTGTGCTTTCGCTGCTGGGGGGTTGGGGATGGCTGAAACATCCTTACTCAGGGGATGTACTCAGGGTCCACTAAGTTATACCCCCAAATGAAGGGGGATCCCAGCACTAGGAGTGTCTGTCCTGCTCCATATTCCATCTGGCTTGACTCCTGGAGAGGCTAAGCCTGCAGGGCTATGGGCCACATGGTACTGGTAATTCCATCGCCACTGGGACAGGGTACCTGGATGACTCAGAGAGGTTATGGGGAGTGAACCCACATGCTGCCCCAGGTTCCCAGCCTGGCATAAGGTAGGTGCTCTGTAAGGCCTGAACACCCAGCTCCAGGCTGGGTGCTTACTGGACGCTCTGCTTTCTGGGCTCTGGAGAACTCTTAAGAAGCCACGTGGCTCCTGTAAGTGTCTGATGTCCACTGAGACACGAACACCAGGGTCAGCCTGGCCAAGGAGGTTCCAGAGCATCCAGGGACCTTGTGCTTTCTCTGCCTAGAAAGTCTGAGGTCCTGGAAAAAGTCTGACTCACCCCTCCCTTCTTTAGGGAACACTCATGCTATTTGCTCTCCCTGGGCTGGTCCAGGACTTGAAAACACCCCTGGCAAGGTAAAAGGGCTTTAAGGAGGACATCTATGGTCCCTGTTTCCCCAGTTGGAGTAAGATGCTCCCCAGAGGGTCCGGGTTCTTCCTCCCTGTCCTGCCTCCCCAGCCCCCATCCAGCCTGCCAGTCGGCCCTGCAGACACCTCTTCCCTCCCTCCCTCCCCTGCCCGGCTCTGGGAGCTGAGCCTCGGGCCATGCACTTTCCATTAAGGAGATAGCATCCTTTTGCTGAAGTCCATTTGGGATCCATTTTAGTGTTATCTAAAAATCAAATCTACATGGTAATCCTTTTAATGTACTCCTGACTTTAGAAAAAAACAGCTTTGCGCTCCTTCAGGAAAGGTTTTAAAGCATTACCCAGTAATTACTACTCACCCATGAAAACACTGATATTTTACAATGGATGGTGTTTGCCCCTGCACGCGCGTGCAGACTCACGCTCAGACACACACACACATACACACGGGACCCAGCAAAATAAACTAATTCACTCAGCTCGAGTGTTCCCCCAAATCTTGGGGTGTGCAGGGGGATATTTGAGGGGAGATGAGCCCAACCCTTACCCTACCCCTACCCTAGGCGGGCCGATGCAGGAAGAAGGCAGGCTCCCAGTCTGACTCATCCGGCTGCCAGACACTAACCCTCAGCTCTTTAATCTGGGGAAAAGCCAGACAGTCCGGGTGACCAGGAGGGACTGCCAGAGGTCATTCAGCTCTTCCCACACCCCGTGGAGTGGTCTGCCAGGCCACACCCAAGTCTTCAGCAAGTACTGCCACCAACCCCCGGCCAGCCTGCCCCTCAGATCGGACTTTTCCAAAGTGCCCAGGCCACTGACTCCTGGGCCCACCCATGTCTCTAGTTTGGAGAGCAGGCTGAGCCCAGCTGTGGAGCACTCCCTCTGCTCCTAGTGATCTCAAGGGCCGGTCCTCCTCCCCAGAATGCCAACCCCATCCAGCCCCGGGTCACTCCAGGTTATGCCCTGTGGCTCCCCTGCTGGAAGCCACTGTGGCCACCACCCAGAACTCCACCTGGTATTTGAGGCCCCTTCCACTGTCTGGTCCTGCTGGCTCTGCTCCCTGCAGAATCTAGGAATAATATTCCCTTTCCATCCTGCAAATGGATCTCATCTGCTTCTGCCCCAGAGCCTTCCTTTCACCATTGCTCCAGGAAGAAAAATGCCTGGTCCTGCCCACCCCACTCTTTCCCAGAGGTCAGAGTCAACAGTGGAGCTGAGGCTAAGAGCCTAGACCCTGAACTCAGAAAGTCTACTTTCCAGTCTGGGAACTGTTCCAAGTCACTGGAGGGCCTGGTGCATATCCCTTTATCTTTCCAACTCTCATCTGTGAAATGGGGCCATACCAGTTTCCTTCCACCAGGCTGTGGTGACGACAGGACCACAGGTTCTGCATAGGAAGCCACAGCCCAGAGTCTGGCCACTGGCTGGGACTGACAAACAGGTGTCTGTCTATTGTTACCATACACCCTGTTCTGACACTTGTTTTCTTGCTCTTTAACTTTTTATCTTGTCAACACTTCAAACTTTCAGATTTTGCAAGAGCAGAAAGAATTCATGTATACTCTTTACCCCAAACCTCTAAATATGAGCTTTTTAAACCATATTTACTTTATCCTTCCCTGTTTATCTATGCAGCTACATCCTTTCCTATAATTCTTTTCCTGACTCAGTTGAGAGTTGGTTTCAGTAACGAAGCCCCCGCACCCCTTAAAACTTTGGTGTGATTTCCTAATAGAAAGGACAGTCTTTCACATGACTCCAGTACAGTGATCAAAACCAGAAAATTACCACTGATCTAATACCATTACCCATCCATTCAGATTTCATCAGTTCCCCCAATAATACCTTTTCCGGCAAAATAAAAGTCTGGATCCTGCATTTCATTCAGTCGTCAAGTTCAGTCTACTTGAATCTGGAAGAATTCCTAAGCTCTTCTTTGTGTTTCAAGACACTAGCATCTTTGAAGAGTACAGGCCAGTTATTATGGAGTTTCCTTCAATTTGGTTTTATCTGACACCTTTGACTATATGACCTTAACTGCTCTGTGCTTCTTTGTTATAAAACGAATATGAGAATAGTACTGCTACAGTTTCGGTGAGGAATCCAGGAGCTAATACATGTGAAGTGCTCTGGACTAACCAAACCTGGCAGTCCAAACTTAGCCCCGATTAGTGTCAGCCCATTCAGCACGTCGGGAAGATTGACATTAGTCACAGCTCCATCTCAGGGCCCTACAGCCCGTGATGGACACATTTTGAGGAGAATCACTTGATTTGAACGTGCCACGATGGTTAAAGTCACACAGGCACTGACTAGAGTCGAGCCTTACCCAAAGGATCGTCTAGTGGCCACTGCAAACGTCTGCAGGAGGAGATCAGCCGCATCTATCTGACAGGCAGCTTCAGGGACCAGTCAGGGGAGATGGGGGCTGTGGCAGCTCAAGGGGTGACAGCTCAGGGCAGGCCCCGCTGGGTGCCCTGGGAGGCCTGGGACACAGGCAGGTGTGGGCTTGGGATTTCTCGTCATCGCCCCACGTGCCTCGGTACTGTTCCAAAACCGCATTCACACGGCACAATACAGCTGCCCAGCATAGCGCTAGGCCTCCCTTTCTCACCAAGGGGCAGGCAGGGAGCCAGGGCTGGACTCTCCTGGGGGCTAAGGGTATTCTGGAGGGAGATCTACCTGTGATTGAGTACTTAGCAGTGCTCGCCTCCCAACTGCCTTCTGAGATGGTACCCTGATGATTTTCATTATTTTTTGACACACCATGTAGACCCCATTCCTATCCACGGTTGATACCTTTGCCCCCCCTGAACTTGTCCTAGGCTCTGTTGGTCGTGTAGGGCACCCGCTCTCCTCCAGCAGGCCGACGGAGCAGGGGGCTCCATGGATCAGCCCCGGTCTGGTCTCCTGTGCAGAGCCCTGGTCTAGATCCTGGATAAATCATTGCGTCTCTCAAGACCTGTTGGTCTCCCCACCGGCACAGTGGGAATAACTCTAGCATGTACTTCTTGGCTGTCCTCAGGCACATGTAGGATAACATCTGGCATTAAATGCACCTCTCCTCACAGAAACTAGCAAATGCCCTTGAAGATGAAAACTAGTTCCACTTTAACAATGGGAAAACTGAGGCACTGGAAAGGTTGTGACTTGTCATAGGTCATACAGAGCTGGGATTTGAAGCCCAGCAGCCTGTCTTCAGGATTCATCTGTTCTGATGTCGGGCTAGGCACTGCTCACCTAGAGGGGCTAGCAGACCCAGGAGGCAGACATCACAGCGGTCAGGAGACACAGAAGGTACGCAGATGCAGGTCACACCTACAAACATACATAGCTGCACACACACTTTCACACGTGCATGGAATCGCACGCTTGCAAACTAGGTCCCTAGGAGGCAGGGCCATGTCTGCTTATTCTCCCCAGAACAACGTTATTCCAGGCTCCAGCAAAGCACGAGCATTAGCAGGTGCTCAGTAAATCACACGAAAAGACACACCCCTGCATCCTAGTGCACGCATGCACAGGTGTCACGTAAATATACACACATACACTCGAGTGCTCATATGATCGGTAACTGTCTTTAAAAAAAACAACATATCAGGACTTCCCAGGTGGTGCAGTGGATAAGAACGCCAATGCAGAGGACATGGGTTCGATCCCTGGACCAGGAAGATTCTACACGCTGTGGAGCAACTAAGCCTGTGTGCCACAACTACTGAAATCTGCAAGCTCCAGGGCCCGCAAGAGCAGCCCCACTCTCCACAGCTACAGAAAGCCCTCGTGCACCAATGAAGACCCAGCACAGCCATAAATGAATAAAATTATATTAAAAAAAAAAACCCACAACATATCCGAAAAGTGGATCGTAGCTCAAAATCAAGCTCTGATTTGAACAAAACCCACAAGTGAAAAGCCTGGTACCCCGTTCTCAACATCACGTTCCCCAGGAAATGGAGGAGCACGAGCCCTGAGGTTTTGTCCACATGGACCCACGTGAAGTGGCTGAAATTATCCAGAAGTGATCAGTCTACAATCATCATATCCACGTCAGCTGCCGGAGGGTAGGGTCTGGGTCCCTGCCACCTGCAAGGTGCCTGTACCCAGCGGGGTCCACACCTGGGCCTGGAACTGCAACGTAGGATCCCAAACACAGCCAGCTGGCGGCCCCTCCTCAGCATCAATCCCGTTTAATAAGGAAATTTGAAAGTGTAATCTAATTCTGCAGAATCTCTTTAAATCTCGTTTTCTCAGAAGTAACTTCATTTCGCACGGACACATCCAGCCTTGTGCGAAGGCCTCCATTTCACACCAGTTTTATCTCCACAATTTCTCGTCTCACTGCACTCCTATCCCAGGGCCTTGCCATGCACCAGGCGAGGCCTGAACTAATAGCATTTCCTACTCATTTGGAATCAAAAGCCAACGAGAACAACTGTTGAAGCGCGCGGCCACAGCCACCTAGAGCACGCTCATTACCACCTCTGTGCGCACACCCCCTTGCAGGTAGGCGGCTGCGTACTGGGTTTGATGACGGAGGGATGTGGGGCTCCCGTGACCTCCAACTCCCTGTGGTGGGGGCTCGGCTCCTGGGATGCTGGACAGTGCAGTGGGGGGACTGGCCCCTTTGACTCTGGAGGAGAGCAAGGCCATATAGACCCTGAAAGTGGTCCACACAAAGAGATGGACTCAGCTGACTCCATCACTCCCCAGCCCAGGCTCAACATATTCACCTGCTAAATGAGGACAGCCTACTTTAAAGGATTATTTAGAGTATCAAATTAGATAATAGACATGAAATGCTTATAACAACATTTGGCAAAGTAGCTTTAAAAAGTCAGCTAAAAAAACTTATGTACACCTGACAACTCAACAATTCTCTTCCTAGGTATGCACCCAAAGAGTGAGAGCTTATGTCCACTAAAAGAGATGCACAAGGATGTTCCCAGTTCTCAATAGCTCCAAACTGAAGACTGCACAGATGTCCATCAACAGTAAAATGGATACTACATTATGCTATGATTATACAATGGAATAGTACACAGCCATGACAAAGAATGAATCACCAATTTACACAACACCATGGATGAATCAGACAGTATAATGGGGCACAAAAGAAGCCAGACAGAAAGGCACACACTGTGTCATTCTACTTGTATGTACTTCCCAAACAGAAAGCCGATCCATGGTGATCAATGTCAGAATAATGGCGTGTATTATCACCTGTCAGGAGGTGTGAGGAAGCCTGCTGAAGACCTGAAAATGTCCTTTATATTGAACCTGGTGGTGTGTGAATGGGTGCACACATATAGAAAACTTCTCTGAACAGTTGAGACTTGGGCCTTTTACTGCATATACATTATATCTCAGCAACAACAAAAGACTAAGGAGGCCCCTCAGTTGGGACTTTATATGTCTTTTCATAAAACCCACCATTTACCCACCGTTCACTACCTCTGTTGTCTCAGAGAATCCTCATTTTTACCCCGAGGCACTATATGATTAACTCACTCAACAGAGCCCCAAGGAGGCTCAGGCTGTTAACCAAGGTCAAACAGCCGGACGGTGGCAGGGCAAGGATTGGATCCCCAGCCTGCCTGATTCCCAGGTTCAAGTTCTCCCCCCTGCACACACCCTATGGCCTCCGTGAACAGCCCGGTAAAGAGGGTTTGCTGGAGCAGCTAATGGGTTCTCCTGTGCAGCCTGAACATGGGTGCGTCTAGGGTGGGACTCTGGGGGCAAGCTTAGAGCAGGGTCTGGGCTAAGACCAGGAGGAATGACAGACAGGGCACTGTCTCCAGGCTCTGCTGTGTCACAGGCTTCTCACCTGCTGCTCCTTCAGAAGCTGTGGCTGCTATGGGATCTAGACAGGGCTTCTGGCCGGGCCAGCAAGGGGAGGTGGACTGGAATCTAGGGACAAAGATGGTTCAGGGGCTGGGAAAGGAGCAGAAAGGCTGTGTGGAGGCAGGACTGAGATGTTTGCATTGCGGCCTTAAGAGAGATGAAGAAGCTTCACTGGGGAGGGCTGAGCTGTGAGACGACAGCTGACGGCTCCGGACCCAGAGCCACAGGGTGGGGGTGCCTCAGTCAATAGCCAGGAGCTTCGGGTGAATGAGATGACTGGGGTCTACGGCCATACCACCCTGAACGCGCCCGATCTCATCTGATCTCGGAAGCTAATCAGGGTTGGGCCTGGTTAGTACTTGGATGGGAGATGACTGGGGAAGGGGGACCTGGAGAGGGGCCTAGGTAAGAAATTTAAAGGGGTCCAGCAACAGTTGCCTTCTCTAAAGAGCCAAGTTCCTTCTGGTCTCCAGAGACCACCACTGTAGAGGCCGAAGGAAAGCACCGTCCAGTCCTGTCCCAAACACCTGCAGCCATGGTGGGTGCGTTTGACCTCATGATAACACTCCACAATGCATGCCCACTACAGCCATACGCTTTAGATTCATTAACGCTCATCCTCCTCGTGACCCTGAGGTCAGGGAAATCACAAACCTGCCCAAGGAACCTGTGAGTGGCTGAGCAGGGCTTTGGGCCCAGGCTGCTGGCCAGGAAGTGGCCCACCCCCTCCCTGCTCTCTCCAGAGGCAGCATCGCATCATTTTTTTCCTAAACGATGGGGAAAGTGAACTTCTGCTTGGACCCAATCTGGGCCTGGCCCTGGCCAAAAGAAGGCGGCTCTGAAACACCCCTTGCAGGGACGCATCAGGGCAGGATGGGCCCCTGGTCCCCAGTGTCCCCCAAGGGAGCCACTTTCTGTGCCGGAACCCAAAAGCAGCTGGCACTTCTGCAGTTGGTTCTGGTGGAGGCAAACCTCCTGAGGTATGGTATGTCCAGAAGCCTGAGCCCGTGGGGACCTTCCAGCGGGGGGAGATACCACCACATGGGTCCTTGTTGCTGAGGGAAGCCGGACCCAGCAGAGCCTGCTGTCAGGCAACAGCTTTAGGGACCCAGTAGAGAACCTGAAGGGGAGCGCTGAGAGACATGGGAGCAGCTGCAGACAGAATCTAGAGGCACTTTGAAACATCAGAAGCTGCACATTCTCTTTGGAGGCTGTCATGGGGAATGATGCCTAAGTTAACTGCATACTTATCTGCAGTGCGTGCCCTTCCAGCATGGGTGGAGGTCTTTCTCTTCTCATCTTTGGGAAGCCCCAGACATGTCTAGGAAGCAACAGATCCAAAATAGGACTCTAGATCTCCTCCCTCAAACCTATACCCTTACCCAGGCTTCTGTTCACAGTCCTAACACCATCATCCATCCTGGTGCTCGGGGCAGAAACTCAGAGTCATCCTCAGATCTTCCATCATCCTCATTCCTCTTCCCTGCTTGGTCTGTATCCCATCTCACCTACTTTGTTCCACTTCCAAAGCTACCACCATCTTTCACCACACTACTAGATAAGCCCCCCATGAGCTTCTTCTGTTCGTATCGATAACCCAACTTCAAATAGCAGCTGGAGAAATATTTCAAAACAAAGTAGGTCAGGTCTCTGCTCGCTTGAAACCCTTCAACTTCCAGGGGGCTGGGAATATCACCCACATTTTTCATCAAACCCATGATATCCTTGTGTGGTCTGGTCTCTGCTCCCCCACCCCCAACAAGCTCTAGCCAGAGTTCAGATCTCCCTCCTGCCTCAAGGCCTTTGCACCTGCTGTTTCTCCCTTGTCAGAACACCCTTCCTATTTCTTCATGAGGTTGGCTGACTCCTTCTCATCTTTTGGCTTCAGCTTAAATGTTATCTGCTTAGAAGGCCAGCCTTGATCTCTTGATTTCCTTATTTAAATGACTCCTTGGTCATTTCCTTCTGAGTTTTCACCACAATTTGTAATTGTTTTTACTTTTTTGTGATTTTACCTAAGAAAAATGTTTGGTCTTTTATCATAAGAATGTAAGTGTCATGAAGACCTATTCTGGGGACTCTGTCTTATTCATCACTGTGTCTCCAGCATTGAACCCCACAGTGATCACTTTTTAACCATCGGTTCAGTTAATGAATGAAGAGACTGAACAGAAGCTATCCAGATATTACTGACCAGAGTCTGCTGGGCCAAGTGGGCTGATGCAAACAGGCAGGCTCCCCAGAGATGGGTACCTTTATCAGGCTTGGTGCTGTCCTGGAGCTATGTAGCTCCAGAGCTATGTAGCTCAAAGAAATAAATACAGATGCAACTGCAGCAGTGCCTGGCCTGCCACTCTTAGGAATTTGAATAGGCCCACCCCAGGGCTCCAGCTGAGAAATGGCTGCTCTTGTGCAAATATTGGATTGGCCAAAAAAGTTCCTTCGGGTTTTTCCACATAATCTTAAGGAAAAATCGAATGAACTTTTTGGTCAACCCAATATAAACCCTCTACCTTTTAGATAATGGGACAGCAATTCTGTCCTTCAGCCCTGCAGACCATGAGGAATGAAGCCCCCTTCCCCTCTCAGTGCATCTGAAAGTGAAAGTATCAGTAGCTTAGTCATGTCTGACTCTTTGTGACCCCATAGACTATAGCTCACCAGGCTCCTCAGTCCATGGAATTCTCCAGGCAAGAATACTGGAATGGGTTGCCACTCCCTTCTCCAGGGGATCTTCTCCAACCCAGGGCTTGAACCCGGGTCTCCTGCATTGCAGGCCTCTTGAGTAAATACTCCATCCCAACTCTCTTGTTGGGGTGGAGGCCTGGAGCTCAGGCATCTGTGTAATCTTGGTAGTTCAGTCTTTCTCTTTGCACTTGTGGCTGGGGCACCCCTCCCCTGGCACAGACTCCCACAGCTCCCCTCTTGAGGGTCCTTTGAGCTTAAAGATATTACCACTCCTCCCTCCCTGCCTAGTCTGAACCTCTGTGGGGCAGTAGGAGGAAAAAGCCCCTGAAGTTTGCTACAGAAAACCCCCAGATCCAAGCCTCTCTCTATCTGCAGCTCCCCCAAGCCCCATCCCATCCTGGTCTGTTGCAGCCAGCCCCCAGTCACTTGGCAGGATGCTGCTTGCAGCTGCATAGTTGTGGGTACTAGTGGGGAAACGTCTGGAAGTTGAATTCCCCAGACGGCAACTCAGCTGCTCCCTGGGCACCGACAAAGCCCGCGTCACCCATCTAATGAAACAGGGCTCCCAAGGGGCCTGCAATCTCCACAGAGGAGGAGGAGGGCACGGACTCTCAGACGAGTCTCAATTTCACAGCATCAGAGACGCGAGCACCAACGCGCTGAACCAGAAAACGAGAGTCTGGCAGGAGCTGCAGACACACCGTGAGCGCCAGGGGATCGGAGATTAGGGCCCTTCAAAATCAATTTTGAATTCAAACTTTTAAATGTGTTCTCTAGATGCCACGAGGGGACCCTCCAGGCAGGCTTGGCCTAGCCAGCTGTTGGGTCCTGCTTGCTTCTTGGAGCGGCCAGGGCCCATCTGCTAGCCCCCAGGCTGGATGAGGCAGGGGAGGGTGAGGAGGCTGGGAGGGAGACCCCAGGAGTGGGAGGAGCCTCTTAGGTGCCAGTGGACCCAGCACGGCCCCTGGGGTGCCTGCCTGAAGTGCCATCCTGGGGCCTCCTGTTGAGGCCTGGGGGGCTGCTCCTCCCTCCTTTGTAGACCTGGATGAAAAGAACTGAAGGCAAGGCCCACACGAGCCAGATCCCCACAAACCCCTAACCTGGCTGAGGAGGCTCATGGGGCCCCAGTGGAGGAAGCTGCTAAGAACGCGAGCAGTGGAGTCAGACAGGCAGGAATCTGTATCTCAGACATGTGTATCTCAGACCAATCATGGGTTCCCATGGAGAAGGTGTTGGTTCAGAAGTGAATTTCCCTTCCAGAAACCTGGTGGGAGGAAGCCTGCTGTGAGGGCTTGGGCGTGCAGGCCCTGGGAAGTGAGAGTGGTCTGAAGCCTCCCAATGAAAAGGGAGACAAAGCATCGCTGGGTAGCTGGACTTCTGTGAAGGCCGGGGTGGCCACAGGCTGCACTGAGGCATGGGATCTGCAGCCAGGGAGCTGACAGTCACCCTGCCTGCCACCCATCAGGCCGTGTGGGGTGTGCTGAGCACCACCCTGGCCCTGCAGTGGAAAGGGATGGGACTCACGGGGTAGTCGGCCTCAGCTGGAAGCCAAGCAGAACAGACTGCTCCAGCCAAACTTAGGAGGAGGCCCCTGGGCCCGCAGAAGGAGGGCCTTGGGGATGTTTGCAGGCAGAGTAGGCTCCTAGCAGCCCCTGCTCTGCCTGGGTCCCTGCTCAGGCATATTTGTTCCTCCAAGCATACGATCAGCCCACCACTGATGCCTTCCATCTCTGGGTGTGGAAGCTGGTGCACAAGCCTGTCTGACTTCAATGACTCACCGCCCCTGCCCCTCAGTTTTCCAAACCTGAGGCTAAGCCCTCAACTGGAAGCCACACTGAAAGAGACATAAACACGAGCGACTGTGAACCACTCTTCCACTGAAAGGCACCAGGAGGGCAGCCCCCTTCTGGAATGAGCAGCCCTGCAGAAGGGCTGGGGTCATCAGACCACTTGCAGGCGAGGAGGCAGGAATGCCCCAACCCCTCCCACCCCCTGTCTTGGGAGTGGGCTGCCGGCTCTGCGAGGAAATTACAACATGGGCCTGGGTAATGCTCCTTTTAGTTACAGCATAAACTGCGGCAATAAAGCGTACCTGGGGAATGTTTAGAGAAAGCACTAATGATTTCTTCCCCAGTGGTTAATAAATTCACTTCCAGATCAATTTGTTCGCGATAGAGCCTGGCGAGCGGAACCCGCGCGGCGGGCACAGCCGACTGTGTCTTTTTCAGTATAAATGATTTATTACAATGATTAGCGGCACATAAACAATTTAAAATACAACGCTAATTAGTTTGGGGAAGAAAGGAGGGGAAAAGCCACCCTGCCTCTCTCCCCATTATGTTCTACTTCCCTAAGTGTGTACTTTTTAATTAAATCCAAATGTCACAATAAATTTAAAGTGTTTTATTACCATTCGGACTAACTAAGGCAGTCATGCAAGCCCCCATCTCAGGCATCATGGGCGAGGCTGGGGGTGAGGGCTGAGGGTGCAGCAGGGCCTGTCTGCAAGCTCTCCTGGAGACGGGAGGTTTTGGTGAGACCCCTGGAAACCTCTCCTGCTTTCTGGCAGCCCCAGGCTGCAGAACGCTGGCAAAGTGCACCTCCTCTCAGCTTCCTGGCCAACCCAAGGGATGTCGCCTCCCCAACACCGGCTCTGAACAGCCCAGAATCCACCCATTTCTCCTCAAAGGTCCCACAGCACTCCGCACCCTCCCCAAGCCCTCCTCAGGTGTTCTAGCACCTGCCTCACATCGTGCTTGGCATTTCCTATACATCTTACCACATTCTCCTTCCACTGCTCTGAGTAGTAATTACTGCTTCAGTTTGGTGGATGGGGAAATTGAGGCTCAGAGAGGTGGAATAACTTATCCAAAGTCACACAGCTAAAAAGTGGACTCTTGACAAATCCTAGAGCAGCATTCTGCCTTAGAGCCCACGCCTTGCCACGTCTGGGGCCTGACTTCCCAGCACGCAGGATGGGGACATGAACGTGATGGCTGCTCAGACAGGGATTTCCCTCACATAACACCCTGCTGTGCCCAGAGGCACAGGTGAGACGGGCGTTCAGGTCAGGGACCTGGACTCTGATGAGCCTGGGTTCAAGTTCAGGTTCTTCCATTAATCCACAATGTAAACTCAGTCAAGTCCTCAGCCTCTCTGAGCTTCAGCATTCCAATCAGCAGAACTCAAGTAATAATACCCAAACTGCAGGGCCAAATGAGCAAAGCAGCTAAAGCAAGAGGAGTGTTTTGCAATCCTGGACACACTATATAGGTAGTAATTACTAACAACAGCTCTTGAAGTGAGCAAAGATCCACAAGAAATCCCACTTCACTGATCAGGAAACTGAAGCCAGCAGGTGAAAAGGACTTACCCGAGGTCCTGCTGAACCTTGGGTGCCCAGGGGACCAGGCTGCAGGCAACCTCCTTTCTCAAAGCTCAGACGGCCAAGGATGGTTTATCTTCTCAACATTCTTCTACTATTTATTTAAAGTGAAAAACAAATATCCCTAAACATAGAATTACCATATGACTCAGCAGGTCTACCCCTAAATATATATCCAAGAAAAATGAAAACATATGTCCACACAAAAACTTGTACATGAATGTTCATGGTGGCATAATTCACAATAGCTAAAAAGTAAAAACAATTCAAATGCCCATTAACTGATATACAGATAAATAAAATGTAGTATATACAGATAATGGAATATTATTTGGCAATGAAAAGAAATGAAGTATTGAGACGAGTTACAACATGGATGAACTTTGGAAACATTATGCTAGGAAAGAAGTCAGCCACAAAGACCACAGCTTGTCTGATTCCATTTGTATGAAATATCCAGAATAGGCAAATCCATAGAGACAGAAAGTAAATCAGTGGTTGCCAGAGAGGAAGGGAATGGGGAGTGACTGCTAATGGATATGGAGTTTCTTTTTCAGGTGATGAAAATGTTCTTGAATTAGATAATGGTGATGACTGCATCACTCTAAATACACTGAAATGCACATTTTTAAAAGGTTAATTTTGTGGCATTCAAATTATTCTCAGTAAAGCTGTTAAGCTCAGAAAAGCAAAACAAACAACAAAACAAATATTCCTTTGAGAACAAGAGAAAACAGTTTGTAAAAAGTAAGTTCTGGGGTCAGGAGAGGGGTCCTGGGAGGTCTAACAGCTAGACCTCAGCCATGGTCACCCTGTCTCATAACAGCTACTCCACAGGGAAGGGCTTCAGATCACCCTCCCCACCCCTAGCGGCTCCCTCCTCAGTACTCCCATCCAGAAATCTGATTGTGCCTTCTCTTTCCAGCCCTGCTCCCCAGGCAGCTCAGACCATACTGGTGTATCACTCTCCTCCTACACTAGTGTTTTGTCTCCCTAGTGCTCTCTGTTGAAATTTCTCCACCCACTGAGGCTATCGTCCCACCTGCAAAGAACATACTCATGGAGGTGGGTCCCTATTCCAGGCCCTGAGCTTGTCCTACATCAGGTACCACAAGTTACAGTATAGCACTAAGACTAGGATCAGAGTGAGGTCCTCCGTGTCCCCAGCTGAGATTCAGTAAGGAGTGCTACCCCCTCTCTCAGGGTCTGAGAGCCTCCCCTAGGCGGGGTGTACAAGCTCAGATCCAGGCCACAAAGGCCAGGAAGGAAGGCGACTAGGCTGCCTTGGGGTCAAATGAAAACTGCAGGAGGGAGAGAGTACAGTGCCCAGGCCAGGGCAGTGCTCCTTGTGGCTAATCTGAGAAGGTGACTCAAGAAGATGAAGCATGTGGTCAGCAGAGGGAGCCAGGCCCACTGGGGCAGGGTGCACCCAGCTGCCCCTGAATCTGGGGCCTGGACTGATGCTCTTGGGGTCTCTCTCCTCTTGGGGGAGGGAATCTGCAGCCTTTACCCTGGAAGGGAAGGCAGAGCATCTGCAATGTGGGTCATGGGGAAAAGAGTGCGGCCAGGGTGGAATGGGCTGGGTGGCTCCCTAGGCCCTGGGCAGCCAGGCAGGAGCGGTGCTGCACACGGAGGCCCTAAGGGACAGCTCACTGCAGGGCCAGGGCCTTGTACTCAGCTCACCATGGAAGTGCCCTCAAACACAGGTTCTGATCTTCTCAGGCCAGTCATACTCTCTTATAATCAGGAGGTGGACTGTATTAGACATGGGTGAGGGCAGGGAGACGTGGCTCTTTCCCAGAATCAGGAGTTTTTTAAAATTTTATTTTATTTTTGGCTGCACTTCATTGCTGCACCTGGGTTTTCTCTAGTTGTGGCAAGCGGAGGGCTACGCTCTAGTTGTGATGCACAGGCTTCTCACTGCAGTGGCTTCTCTTGTTGCAAAGCACGGGCTCTAGGGAGCCCAGACTCAGTAGTTGCGAAGCATAGGCTTAGCTGCCCTACGGTATGTGGGATCTTCCTGAGACAGTGATTGAACCCGTGTCCCCTGCATGAGCAGGCGAATTCTTAAGCACTAGATCACCAGGGAAGTCCAGGAGCTTTCATGGAAGCCAGTGTGAGAGAGGAAACAGGCCGAGAGCTGTGAAGGCCATGAAACACTTTATAGGCCGATCACATGAGATTCTGGGAGCTGGGACATGGGAAGCTGGTTGGGTGGGACTTGCTGCTCCCCCGTCCTGGTGTGCTCCCGCCTGCCTCAGGCCAAGGGCTTCAGCTCACTTCTTTGAAGCCTGGAAATCCAGGAGCTTGGTCCAATCATGGGTCAGCCACAGAAGAGAGCACATGTAGGAGCAGGGAGCCTCAGGCCAACAATGGGGAGGGTCAGCAGGAGCCTCCAGGACAAAAGTGGATAAGGACAGGCTTGCAATTGAGGACTCTGTCTGCCTTCCCTGGGGCTCAACTCTGGAAACTCAAGCCTTGCTACTGGTAGTAGAAATGCTCTAGGCAAGATCTTGACCACCAGGAGACTTCAGAGGAGCCCTCACATTCCCAAGGCCACAGTTCTAGCCACGCCCTCCACCATTTCTTTCCAGGACTTCAACTGCCTCCAGTCTGACCATCTAGTCCCCATCTCCACTTCACCCACCCACAGGCTCAGAATGACTCTTGGAAGGAAGCAAACTGCAGGAAGGAGCAGAGGGCAGTCTGAGGCTGGAGTTGGTGGAGTGGTCATCCTATAAACTCAAAACAAAGAACACTTCCCTCCTACGTCATCACTGGTTTTTTTTTCTGCCCCTAGTTTTATCCCCTCCAATTATCCTCCAAATTGGGAAAGGAGTATGTCAATGCTGTATATTGCCACCCTGCTTATTTAACTTATATACAGAGTACATCATGAGAAATGCCAGGCTAGATGAAGCACAAGCTGGAATCAAGATTGCTGGGAGAAATATCAATAACCTCACATATGCAGATGACACCACCCTTAAGGCAGAAAGCGATGAACTAAAGAGCCTCCTGATGAAAGTGAAAGAGAATGAAAAAACTGGCTTAAAATTCAACATTCAAAAAACTAAGATCATGGCATTCAGTCCCACCACTTCATGGCAAATAGATGGGAAAACAATGGAAACAGTGACAGACTTTATTTTCTTGGGCTCCAAAATCACTGCAGATGGTGACTGCAGCCATGAAATTAAAAGATGCTTGCTCCTTGGAAGAAAAGCTATGACCAACCTAGACAGCATATTAAAAAGCAGAGACATTACTTTGCTGACAAAGGTCCATCTAGTCAAAGCTATGGTTTTACCAGTAGTCAGGTATGGATGTGAGAGTTGAAACATAGAAAAGGTTAAGTGCCAAAGAATTGATGCTTTTGAACTGCGGTGTTAGAGAACTCTTGAGAGTTCTTTGGACTGCAAGGAGATCAAACCAGTCAATCCTAAAGGAAATCAGTCCTGAATATTCATTGGAAGGACTGATGCTGAAGCTGAAGCTCCAATACTTTGGGCCACCTGATGCGAAGAACAGACTTTTTGGGAAAGATCCTGTTGCTGGGAAAGACTGAAGGCAGGAGAAGGGGACAACAGAGGATGAGATGGTTGGATGGCATCACCAACTCAATGGACATAAGTTTGAGCAGGTTCTGGGAATTGGTGATGTACAGGGAAGCCTGGTGTGCTGCAGTTCATGGGGTAGCAAAGAGTCGGACATGACTGAGTGACTGAACTGAACAGGCTGAGCAGATATAACAGTAATATATCTTTGTCTTTGTCTCAGGTTCCTAGCACTGAACTCCTATAAACCTTGGAATTTCCTGAGTCATAGGACTATCTTTTGTTATTCATAAGGAGTCCCTACTGAGTACCTCTGAGTTTATACTAATGAGGTGACCTAGGGTGGGGCCCCTAGATAGCCTCAGGCTGGGGCTGGTCACCAGAAAGACCTTACAATAAGACGGTCAGAACTTTCTGCCTCACCCACTGACCTCCAGGAAAGGCTGGGAGGTGGTTAGTGATGAAGCTCTATACAGAGTCCTAAGCAAGATTTGATGAGCTCGGGTTGGTGAACATGTTCACATATTGGGAGGGTGATACATGCCAACTCCACAGGATGGAAGCTGTTATGCTTGGGACCCAACAGACCTCACTCTATGTGCTTCTTCATCCACCTGCTCATCTGTATCCATTATCATATCCTTACAGCAAACTGCTAAATGTAAGGAAATGCTTTCCTGAGAATTGTGAGCCATTCTAGGAGATGATCTCACCTGAGGAGGGGGTGGGGGGAACCCTGATTTTTACCGTGTTGGTCTGAAGTACAGGTGACACCTGGACTTGCAATTGGCTTCTAAAGTGAAAGCAGTCTTGGGGGAATGAGCCCTGGACCTGTGGGATCTGACGTCACCTCTGGGTAGATAGATGTCAGAATTGAGTTAAATTTGTAGGACACCCAGTAGGTGACCACTGAGAATTGGAGAATTGTTTGGTGGTTTTAGAAAACACTCCAGAGTAGCCCAAATGATCTTTAAAAAATGAAAATCTGCCGTCTCTCTGGGATAAAGGAATTCTTCATTCTGTCTGCTTCTCTCCTGCCTTTACTGTTAACTCATTCATCGACAGGTCATGCAACAAATATTTACTAAACATCTACTACTAGGGGCTAGCCCCTAACAGCTATATGTTAATAAGCATTATATCTTGATGATATTTCATCAAGAAAGTAGTTCTTAATGAGCTTCATTAAGTCAGTTTGATGCCTTGATCACTAGTGTTAAACCATTTCTTTCTCTTTCTCCATTGTATTATACTGGAATTATTCTCATTGGGATAAATTATTCTTAAATTTTAAAGTTACTATGTGGCTCATGATCAGTTTGGGGCTCAAATCAAATCTTTGATGCCTTGATTCACTAGTGTTAAACCATTTCTTTCTCTTTCTCCATTGTATTATACTGGAATTATTCTCATTGGGATAGATTATTCTTAAATTTTAAAGTTACTATGTGGCTCATGATCAGTTTGGGGCTCAAATCAAATCTTTCAAATTAGAATTTTCATTGTTGCTGAGAATTTTTTTTGTAGTAATTATTTATACCAGAAAATATTTCCTGAGCCAACTTTGGCAGATCTAAATTATATCAGGAAGATTTGGTTCTTCTGTCAATTTTTAGTCAATAACATATTTTGCCAGGTGTAGTCTTAACTGTTGCCAGTTTTGCTTTGTGTTAATTATTTCAACCAATTTAAGTTTTTTCTAGAATTTTTTTTCTTTACATTTTCAATAATACTAATGAGATGTTATTCTTGTGTAAAAGGCATATTTTAGCACTGATCTGATAAAGCATTCTGAGGATCAGAGTAGTGTGAAAACATCCTAAGGGGCAAAAAGGCAGGTCAAAACATCATACCCTATACTTGGGCTGAGTACCAATCAGGACCTGTGCCCAAGTTAGCCCCGCCCACTGTCCTCTGCTCCTTGGGAGCCCGAAGCCCTGCCGGGATGCCTGGAAGCTGGGGAGCAGCCTCTGGCTGGCGTGAGAAAGGCTGCCTGCAAGAGATTGCCTCCGCTCAACAGGCAAAGAGATGAGGTTCAGCCCTGATGTCCCATCCCAGGTTGCAGGCAGCCTCTGCTGGGCCCTGGACTTTTCTATTCAGAAAGTATCAGCTGAGTATCTCAGCATCAGCAAAGAATTATTAATGGATGCTTCTTGGTGCATTAATCCCCCCCCATCCCCAACCACTGATAAAAGGACATAATTGACCAGGGTCCTCTCAGGTCTGAAGCTGTGACAGGCTCACTTGGCCTCCAGGCTTTAGGCCTATTCCAAGAGTCCCCTCTGCCTCCTAGTTGAGCTCTGCCTGGGAAGAGCCAGGGATGGGATCGTCCACCTAACCAAGTGTGGAGGGTTGGAGGCCACAAATGCTTTCACCTGGGATCTCTACTTCTCCTGACCCTGGGAGACGAAAGAAGGACACAGAAACATCAGTGGAGTGGTGTCTCCTGGTCTTGGTCTCACCCCTCCTGCTTCCCACCAGTGGTCACGTCTCCATGCATGGTATAGCTGGGCATCAAGCAGCCAGAAACCCTGGAAACATAAATGGGAAAACATAACCCCAGAGAGGGGAAGAGGTTTGCCCAGGGACACACTGTGAGTTGGTGGCAGAGCCAGGTGGAGGAGGCATGAGTTTGCGTCTCCATCCTGTGCCCCAGCCCACAGGAGAGTCTCCTTCGGCCCTATTCACAGGGGAGAAACTGCTGAGGGGGTCTCTGCCCAGGCCACCTCAAAGACACCAGCTCCACCTGGCCTGGGCAGAGTGGGCAAGGGGCTGAGGCCCTCAGTCCCACTGCTGTGGGGAGGCTGCCACAGGAAGGAACGACTCTCATCTCCTCTGAGAGAAGACAGGACCTGGAGTAACAGACAAGTGCTTTGCAAGCCTGCCCTCTCTGGGCATAACCCTCTCCTCTGCAAAATGGGACTAGTGTTGAGCTCCAGCCTCTCGGAGGTGCTGTGAAGATGAAACAAAGGGTGCTGGGACATCTGTGTCCTTCCCTGGTGTGAGGTGATGCAGGGAACAGAGGCGCTGGGCCCCCCGGGGATAGAGGTGAGTCACTCTCTCCGGGGGCAGCTAAGCTGTTGGACACCCGGGGCCTGAGATGCTATTCCAGAGGCTGACCTCTCCCAAGCAATAGGAAGCTTCTTAAGATTGTCCCAGTGATCCTCTGGCTTCCCAGGTAACTCAGTGGGTAAAGAATCCACCTGCCAATGCAGAAGTCTCGGGAGACGCAGGTTCGATTCTGGGTCAGGAAGATCCCCTGGAGGAGGACATGGCAGCCCATTCCAGTAAATTTGTCTGGAGAATCCCACAAACAGAGGAGCTTGGTGGGCTACAGTCCCTGGGGTCACAAAGAGTTGGACACAATTGAAGCAATTGAGCACGCATGCACGCAATGATCCTCTGTACCCTGTGTAACCCCACCCCCACCTACTTCCCTGAGTATGAGCTGCACCTAGAGACTTGCTCCCAAGGAAGAAAATACAGCAAAAGTGATGGAATGTCACATCTGTGATTAGATGTGTCACATTTTATAAAAGACTGTGACTTCCTGCTTGCTAGGAGACATTCTCCCTTGGTGGCTTCAAGGAAGCAAGCTGCTCTAGTGGAGAAACCCATGAGGCATGGAACTGAAGGCAGCCTTTGGCCACCCTTCAGTGGGGAATGGAGGCCCTCAGTCCAGCAGCCCACAAGGAATTGAATCCCACCAACAACCACCTGAGTGAGCTTGAAAGCTCATCCCCCCTGATGAATCTTCAGATGAAACCACAGTCCCAGCCAGTGTCTTGATTATTATGACAGACCCTGAGTAGAGGACCCAGCTAAGTACCTGGACTCCTGACCTACAGACACTGTGAGATTAAAAAGTGGGTGCTTTTTCAAGCTGCTAAATTGTGAAATAATTTGTTACACAGCAAGAGATAATACACCACCACACTGGTGGATACACACAGGACAGGAAGGACCTTTCCTCAGGCCAGAGAGAGGGGGCCTGTGTACGGATCTCTGCCCTACATCCCCTGTTGTTGTGGGCCTCCTTCTGGAGCCCCATTCTTGCTGTGTAGAATGGAGAGGTTGGAGGACAGAGAACACCCTCTAGTGTGCCGCAGCAGATTCCCTGCTCTCCGCTGGGCAGATCAGGAAAATGGGTGGGGCTGACCCACTTCCTTATGCAGTCATTGCTCCGGGTCTTCCCCAGAGAACACTCCTGCCAGAGTTCTGAACCCAGGCACATCTGGAGTGGAGTAACCGTTCCACAGCACACCCACATCCACTTTCTCCCCTGCTCCTCCCCAAATCCTAGGAATGGGAGGGAAACCACATCAATCACCTTTAAGATCATCAAGAGCTGTGTGAAGATGGTCGTGATCATACCCATTTCACCAGTTAGAATTACTATTCAGTTTACAACCTAGAATTACCTAGTGACCAAGGTGGGATTTGAACTCAGTCTGTCTGACTAAGCCCAAGCTAGTTTCACTTGGGAAACTAAGAAACGGAGAGTTCAAGCATTCATGATGGTGCCCATAGGCAGCCCCACACAATCCAGGCTGGACAGTCTATCACCAAGGGATCAGGAATTGGGGTTTTTAAAGATTCAGAGGACAGGAAAGTCTGGATGGAGTGGGTGCCCGTGGGGGCCATTGGAGCCCAGACCAGGGCTGCTCCCACTTATCTGAGAAGAACCAGACTCCCTCCCCTTCTCTATCAAGTCATTGTGCCAACCAGCAAAGGTGAATTATTAAAACTCCCTTCTGGGGTACCACATGGATTTTCTCCACTGAGATTCCAAGCAGAGGGGCAGCCGCTCCCGCCGCACAATATTAAAATGTCAGGAGTTTAAGGTCTGCGTTGGTTGAGTCATAAGTTATCAGCACCCAGTGAGGGCCGACAGAATGCCTCCCTTAAATTATTAAGCAGAAAGCGTCAGACTGTAATATTTTGCTAAACCAAAGTACAGACACAGACAAAGATGTCATTTCAATATTTGAAACCAGCAAGTTTAATTTAAAATAAGAGCAAACCAATAAGCTCAGAACATAGCGGCGTATGAGAGGAAAATTATACTGTGAGAGGAAAAAAAGTGGAAGGACTTAAGAAATTTATAAAAGTAATCTCCAAGTGGAAATTAGAAATCAAGGCCTAGAAACAGAATAACACAAAAGAAATATTACTGTCCACTTTCTAAATCAATATAACACTGCTCCACGCTGGAATTACCATGGTAACTCAAGTAAAAAGAATCAAGCAATTCTTATTATTTCAAAATAAAATCACAGCCTGAAGCCTGGGTTTTATTACAACCACTGATAGATCGCTGGCTTGTATTTATCTGAAATATTGCTTTTCAATCAGCTGGTTTATGAATGTACACGGGCCTCTCACCAGCCCACTTACTGCCCTGTTTTGAGGCGAGGGGCTAACCAATGAATTGATTCCCGCCTGGCTGCATCTGCATGGATGTCCAGGTTTCAGTCCGCTCTGGGAACCATAGAACTTCACGCCCCTTCCAACTGACGGGTGACTTTGCAGGACAGAGAAAAAGCCAGACAAGGCAGTGGGGCCTGACCTCACTGTGGTCCCCCTCCAGGCTTCCCCATGGAGGAACCTGACAGGCTCTGATGTTGGCCCCCAGCAATGGCCCCAACAGGAAGCCTCCCACACCCCCAACCCCAAGCCATCCTCTTGCTGGTTCCACCCCTCTCCCATGAGCTCCCCCTGCAGCTCCATTACAGATGACTCCTGATCCTACTCAGGGTCACAAGTGTCCTTCTCGCCCATCCTCAAGTCTGCCAGCTGCAACGGGGAGCTGGCAGCCGGCAGAGTACAGAGAAGGAGAGCAGATGGCCTGGGTTCACAGCCCAGCTCTGGTCTTGTGAGTTGTGCAACTTGCACGTGGTTCTAAGTCTCTACCCCTCCCCATATTCACACCCTTTGCAATGTGACTTTTCACCTCTTTCCTTCAAGGATAGAACTGTTCCCCCATTTCTTGAACTGGGGCTGGCCTTGTAATTTATTTTGGCCAACAGAATACAAAGTGACAATATCCCAGAGCCAAGCATAGGCCTCAAGAAGCCTTGTGTGCATTCATTCTGGACCTGCCTCCAGCCTGGGAACAATCCAGAGAAGTCTGCTGGATGATGTGGGACATAGTCTTGTTATCCCCAGCATCCAGCTGGTCAGCCATCCCCCAGGCATGAGTGAGTTCAGTCAAGGCCCAAAAAACCCCTTAGCCAAGCTCAACCTTCATCACTGACCCACAGATTCAAAAGCTAAATAGATGCTTGTTGTTTTGAGCCTCTGAGTTTTGGGGTGGTTGGTTATGCAGCAATAACTAACTGATACACATGTACAGTACAATGCTTGCTTTTAATTAAGGGCTCAGTGAAACAAGAGCTGCTGTGTAAAGACCAAGAGGCCAAAGCCAAAGAGATCACCCTGCATCTGTGTAGAGAGCACTCTCACTTCACATGGACATTAGGTGCCAGTTAAGTGTTGCTCCCACTGCAGACATGTAAAAACCGAGGCCAAGGAAGTTGTCTGAAGTCACACAGCAGTCAGCTGGGTCTCCTGATTTATGCTAGCAGGCTGCACCTGAAGAGAGCAGGCCACTCAAGAAAGTCCACTTAGGAAGGGGTGGGAGGTGGAGTTGGGGATCCAATCTGACCCGGTAGGCCTGCTCTCTGAGGCATCTGTCCCTGCACCTGGGCCAGCCCCCCTTCCCCGCTCCCCCCCACATCCATTACGTCAGCCACTATAGGCTCCTGCCTTAGCCAGAACACAAAATAAACATCCTCCAACCAATGAGAGATGAGCTTGTAGCTAGTTGGGTGGATGTGACTCTGAACAGGACCTGGAATGGTCTGTAAGAAGCCTAGGCTGCCTGTAGGCTCCCTCAAGGCCAACCGGAGGGTAGAGGATGCACCAGACAAGGAGGACCGCATGAGCAAGGATACAGAGGGAAATGTCAGGCCGGCATGGGACACAAAACCAGAGTGGACATATCAGTCCTGCCCAGCCTAGTGTAGCAGCAGGTATCTGATAGAATGTCAGGGTGTCAAAGGGCTGGATCTTCTGATACCAAAGGAAAGGTGGTAGATGGGATGGGAGAATGGTGGTGAAAGAGTTAGGTCCAGAGTCCCAGATGAATGCAATCCAGTGGTGTGCTGATAAATATCTCACAACTGATTCTCCGGGGGCGGGGGGAGGAACACCTTGATTTCCGGTGTTTGCCAACTTCTGTGGTGTTAATATTTCCACCATGGCTTGTATCAAGTTACCAATGTGATGTCACTGAACTCAGAGTTGGGAAGGGATGTGCAAAATCAGCTTTTGCAAGTCAGCACAAGGTGACTCCACTGGTGTAGCCCTATCTAGAGTACAGACCTGCCAGAAAAACTCAGGCCAACAGCACCATGAAAAGTTCATCCGAGGCTGGGAGGATGTCCTGTGGGCCTCAGTGTCCTTCAGCTCTACGCAGGGCAGGCAGGCAGCATGGGCTACAGGCCACATGTACCTCTGGGGCTTCTCCAGCCCATGAAGGCCCAGATCAGGTTAGCACCCGTCAGCACCTACCAGGAGGACCTACCTACATCTGAGAACACATGCCCTGGGCTGTCAGTGGGGCCATGAGTAGGATGCCCAGACACATGGTCTTGGTTAAGCTCATATTCCTCCTTATCAGAGATTTCTACCATCCAGCCTTGTCACACTTTGGGTACAGGCAGAGGCATGGAAGCCAGGATAGAACACATAAAGATGCTAAAGCTCTGGGCTCTAACTCCCTACGTAATTCTGGGCAACTTTGAGTCTCAACTGTGCCACTATAAATGGAAGGGCTTACAAAGAGTGATTTTGGAGTCTTCTTCCCATGGTGCTACCTGACTGTAAGGACCTGAACTGTAAGGTAAGGACCTGAAGTGGTGAATAGTGAGTCCACCCTGCCTCCTGGACAGTGGTGAGGGATGGCCATGATGGATAAACTAGAGAAAAGGAAGGATGAGGGCCTAGTGCTGGGCAGCAAACAAAGCACTGATCTGGGCACAAGACTATTTCAAATCAGCCTGTGGTTTTGCAGATAGCACTGTTACTTCACAATGCATGAAGCTTCCTGGTTTATTATGTGTGTACGTGGACATTATCTGAGTTAATCTTGATAATAATCCTGCCCTTAGATGTGGTTGTTCTCACCGTAGAGATGAGAAATTATAGAGGCAAAACCACTTCAACGCTGGGTTGGCACAGAACACAGAACTACAGTGGACATATTGGACCTACGTAGCCCAGCACAGTAGTAGATGTGACAGCCAGTCCTATAGTACCTGCCACACTGGGGTATCAGGTCCTTTTTTCTACCTTCTTCCCTAGCTGCTTCCAAACTTGCTAATGTGTCTGATCAGGGGTCCCTGGGAGGCCCTCTGGTCCCTGGAATTGAACCTGAACAACAGTTTTGGCCCCCTGGCTACACAGGGACAGCTCTGCCCTTCGTGGGATGTAGCTCTGGAGGGGGCCCACATTGGCTAAGGACCGGTCACTTTCATCAGCCAACCACTCTGTCTTCTTTTCAGAGAAGGCCCAGCCAGGACCACTCTCCAGCTTCAGCAGCCTTGCCAGTGCCAGCAGTCCAGCTGTGCTGAGGCTAAACCTCACGTCTCTTCCGATCATAGAGGGTCGGCCGCCAAAGCTCGCTGGCAATCATCCATCTGTTCCAAGGGGGAGAGACCAAAATAGACCTCCTCTTGGTCCTACTCTCAGATGGGGCTTTCTGAGTGTTCCTTAAATGGAGGCAGGTGGGGCAGCCACCCCGTCTGACTCTGGGACTTGGAGCGGGGTGGGAAATTAATTCTCAGGAGGGATGAGAAGCAGGCCCTGGCTCTAGGAAAATGCATATTTCCATGTGCTAAAAGCATCATTGTGGGACATGAAAGAGAGAGAGAGGCAGTTCCTATGGCCACAGAGGCCAAGTGAGTGGCCAGGCCAGGGCCGAGACCCGGCACGCAAAGGGTGAAGCTTTTAGGCGAGCAGCGGCCAGTGATCTCAGCTTCCCCCAGTCCTAATGCTCCTGAAAGGCTCTCTCCCACTCCCTGTAATTGGGCATCAGTAGTTAATGCAGTATTGACTGCATTACACGCTCCCGTGCCTCCCCTCGCTAATGCCAATTGCATCACCTTGTACAGTCACCGGCTTGCTTAGCCAATAGCCGTTAAAAGCAATCCAAATCATGAATCATATGGGAAACTTTTAGCAAGACACTGCCATCCAAGGAGACAATTTACAGTTGAGTTAATCTGGGTACATTAGCGAGACATGGATTCCGGACGACAGACCAATTTATGTTGTTTCCCTGTCCCCCCACCCTGCCCCCCCCCATCCCGAGTTCTCCGCATGGGCAGATGAATGGAAGAGCAGGGAACAGACAGAAGCACCTGCTTTTTACCCTGAGCTTTGGGAGGGGGTTGGGGAAAGCCATCCTTACAGGCTCCCTGCCTCGCTGGGTTTGGGCAAGAAGGGGACATAGCTGTACATGTTGCTCAGATTTTGTGATACTTCGTTCCCCTGCATGAGATGGCTGCAGCCCAGGCCAGACTGGTGGGTGTTCCTTAAATGGAGGCAGGTGGGGCAGCCACCCCGTCTGACTCTGGTGGGTGCAGATGGAGACCCTTCTCTTCCAGGCACACGGTGGGTGCCAGGCCTGGTCCCCACCGTGCCAGCCTCACAAGGCCCTTACCAGCCCTCAGCAGAGAGCAGTGTCCACTGGGCTCCACCCTCCTGCCGATGGGTTGGGGTCTGCATTATGGAACAGCATCAGGACCCACTCCCTCCCTGCCTTTCCTCCAGGGCCAGGGAGGTCCTGGCCACACTCTGCTGGGAGAGGCCCCTAGAACCCTCCGTGGTCCAGAGCATGATGGGATATTCTAGGAGATCCTGCCGGTCAGTAGCCAAGTGTAGCTGAGAGCCTGCTCCCGTGGATCAACCAAGTCTGCTGTGGAGGCCACGCTCACAGTGGTCATTAACAATTGAAGATGCACTGTCTGGTCCTCCTCAGCCCAGCTCCAATCTCCTTAGGTGTTTTTAACTTATTAAAAATGCCCTAGGAATTAAGTCTGGCGTTTAGTTCCACTGCCTGCCTGCTGTTTCCTGCAGCCGCCCTGGCCCTCCTGCTGGGCCTATGCAGAGGCAGCTTACACCCAGACCTGCCCTTCTCCAGCACACATGTGGGGCCACCCCTTGGGGGTGACTTCAGCACACTCTCCTGCCCATTCCTGCACAACCTGAGGCTCTCCCTCTTTCTGGGGCTGCCTGGACCCTCTGCTGCCTGCCCCTGCTCTAGGGCCATTTCTCCAACAGCCCGAGAGCTAATCTGACTCTTCAGGGTTCAGGGCTATAGCTCCCCTTGACCACAAACCTCCCCGGAAAGCCCACTGCCTGGTGCCAGTCCAAGCACAGGTGCCAGGGGGAGAAGGGCGCTTTCTCCAGGAAAGTTGGAACTGTGCTCCCTTTGCTGACAGGCAGGCCCCACAGCACGTAGAAAGGCAGGACCCTGAGTTCCAGTAAAGTGGAGCTGGCTAGGCCAAGAGCAAGCATCCAAATGAAAGCAATTAATCTTGAAACCCGAAGTTTAACCGTTTGCAAAACAGATCTTTCCTCTCTGTGGTGGCCCTTCACTGCTCGACCTAATGGATTACTTTATTAATAATGCACTGTGCTTAAAAGCAAAAAAAAAAAAAAATTTTTTTTTCTGACAATTCAATACTTCAGAAAGTCTCTTAAACCCGTTGCTACGGCAAAGCGATTGATATTTTATTATCTTTCAGAAGTGCAACATGAAAGCCCTGCAACCCAGCAGAGCAGGAGCTTTGGTCCTCGGCAGCTGGCGGACCTGACTTCAACCAGAGGAGCCCGGGCCTCTTCCCACAAGATGCTGTCAGGTGGAGAAAAGGCGTTGGGGGTGGTTAATAGGAGCCTGAGTTCCCCGCTGCAGCCAGACAAAGGGTGCAGTTCACAGCCGGGAGGAACACACTCCTGGGGGCCCTGGGGACCAGTGCTGCCACCCAGCCCAGACAGCCACCTGCTGGGAGAGCAATAAGTGTGAGGAAGGAATTAGGCAGCAGGTTTGGGCGGGGTGAGGATGTGAATGGGTCTAGAACCTTTCTCCCTCCATCTAGCTGAAGGTACCACCTTCAAGGTTTCCTGGAACCAGGAGATGCTAGACTCCAACAGGGAATGGAGGGTGGATTTATGAGCAAAAAGGCTGCTTTTGAAAGACAGATCTAGGCTGGGCAGGACAGGAATCAAATGACTCCTCAGGACTTAAGCCAGTCTTCTTCCTTGTGCTGTGAGGGGTCCCAGAGCTCAGTGATCTCAGCACTACTGGGCCACATCGTTAAGACTGGACAGGTTGGGGGACCTTAGGGCAGAGTCAGCTCTTCTCTACAGGTCTAGGGCACCCTAAGGGAAACACATATACCAGGGGGGCAGGCAGGAGACTGGCTGAAATGACCTCCAGAGAACCATTTCCATTTGGGGCTCATCTAGAAACCTTTAGTACATAGAGCCAAGGCATTCTGGGGTGCCTGCACAGAGTACAAGACCTGAGATGCTGCTGGTGGTATTATCTTGTCAGCTGGAGGCCAGTCTTCCTGCCTGAGGCCACCTGTGTACAGGGCCTGGGTCTTCTAGATTTCTGGCTTGGGCCTAGGGAGTCAATGCCAAACAATCTGGGCTGAAGACATACCCCAATTTCCAAATGCTCCCCATGGTGGGAGCACCTCCAAACACCAAGGAAGGACCTGGCGGCACTGGCTCCTCACTTTACCAAGAGGAAAAGTCTGGACTCGAGATGGGCATAACTGATCCAGGATAACACTGGGAGTCAATGAGAATGGAGCTAAAGCAAAGACTCCTTCCTCCTTGTCTGGTCTCACCCCAGACCTCTTCTCCTTTCCAATCTGTACACACTTGCACCAGCCCAGCCCTCTAATGGCCCACCTGGGGCTCCAGGGGAGGGGCCCATAAAGAACAGCACACAGGAAGTGGATGTCTCACCCTAGCCAAACCCTGGCAAACGGATTCTTTTGGCCAGAGCATTTAGTCCTCCTCCCTCTCTTTCTACACACATACCCAGAAATGGGCTGACCGGTCACAGTGCTCCCCCACGTGCCACTCCTGGGCCAGATGTTTTAAATGGCCCTTCCTGCCGGAGGCCTCAGTGGGTGGGAAGGGAGGCTAGGGGCATCGACACACAGCGGCAGCAAAGCCAACATCCTGTGTGACCCTACGTCACTTAACTTCAGATTTCCACCAAGTGACCATGTCAGGAGCACCACCGGCCTGGAGGGCAGAGGGCACAGACCTCCACACTCACTGGGAGAGGTCAGCAGATGTCACTCTAAGAGGACTCCCGCTGACTCACAGAAAACCCCTCTTCTCAGGTCCTCACCAGCAGTACAATGCAGATGGGGCCTGGGTGCCAACAATTACATTCCTGTCTCCCGACAACACTAACCCACCAGGTAACCCTCACCT
This sequence comes from Muntiacus reevesi, assembly GCF_963930625.1. NCBI lineage: Eukaryota > Metazoa > Chordata > Mammalia > Artiodactyla > Cervidae > Muntiacus > Muntiacus reevesi. The sequence continues at coordinate 48,158,893 of NC_089257.1, forward strand.
CCAGGGCAGGAGGGCCTCGACCAGGGCCAGGGCAGAGCCACTCTCTCGACCAGGAGGGCTGCCCCTAGGTCACAGGACACCCACTGGTTTTACCCTCAAGCAGGCTGGGTTCTCTGACCTGTGCTGCACATACCAGGTCAATTACTGCAGAACAGTCGCAGTCAGGAAGGCTTCGGGTGTGTGAGACCACCTGCTAGTGGCTTCTAGCCACCACGGGCCCCTCTATTCTGACCTCTCAGGCGCAGTGAAGCTCTTGATCAGGGTAGGTCCCGGTGGCCCCGGCACGCATGCTACTGGCCAGGAGTGGGACACTTTCTTTCTCTGGGCCAAACTCCTGCCTCCGAGCTCAAGAGCCGCCAGGGAGACGGTGGGCAGCACAGGAGGCGTCCCTTTATCTCACCGAGTTTTCGGGCAGCCGTGTCCCCAGTGGTCCGGCCGGCTTTCCCCCTGGCCTGCCGGGCACCCCGGTGGCCACCTTCTTTCTGCGCGCCAGCCGGCCGCAAGCTCTGGAGTCCGATTTCCCGAAGCCACTGATTTGCTCGGCGCTCAGCGCCTCTCGGGTTACGCGTGCGGCGCGAGGGTGATGGCTGCGGTGAGAGGAGCAGCCGCAAAGGCGAAACGCTCTACGCGAACCGCTGCTGCGCCGAGATCGGAGGGCAGCCGGAGCCTCCACGCGGCCCCGCAGAGCATCACACTGCCAGAGCGTAGCTCGCCCTCCCGCGGTCCGGTCCGGCCTGGCCCGGCCCCGGGGGCGCGCAGTCCAGAGCTCCCTTGCCTCCCCACCCCAGTCCCCAGCCCCCTGGGGACCGCCCGCCCCGCCAGCCCAGCACAGCCCGGCGTGTGCGCGCCCGTGTCCCGGCGTGTGTGTTCCCGCGCGCCGCGGCGGGGGTGCAGGGGCGCGGGGCGTCGGGACCCCCGCCCGCCACCTACCGTCCTCCTTGTCCAGCACCATCATCTCGGGCGCTCCGTGTCCAGCCGCAGTTCGACTCGGCCGGGAGAAGGGCGCCGACTCCGGGCGCGCTTCGGCGGGGCGGCCGGTCCTCGGGCAGCGAGCGGACTCTAATTACCCGCTTGTCCGGCTCTTAACCTAGATTGCACTCAGCTAGAATTACATTCAGGAGTGAAGCACTTCGCAGATACAAAAGCAGTCTCACCTACTTTTGTGCCTCAGAATTGCAAGGAACTACGAACTGCAATTTGGAGAGGGAGAGGGAGAGGGAGAGAGAAGGGGGAAGAGAGGATCAGAGCCGTTTCTTTGATTCTCACCTTCTAAATGGCTCAATTTGCCCAGTATAATCTGTCTTAATGTAATTGCATTTGATAGCTCATAACCCTGGCTCTGGCAACGACACAGCTTTCAGCCTCATAAAGTGTTTTCCCCTCGGATTTAATCTGAATCTCAATCTAAAATTATATTCAAAGAGATGGGGGAATCTCGGCGGCCGTCTCCCGCTGCCTTTCTCCCTCAATGTATGAGGTTTGCACTCCTGCTACTGAATAAATGCACACATTTCCCGAGGCCCCCCTCCCTCCCGAGTTAATGGGGAGTGGAGACGCGCGGCTGCCCGGCTCCGCAGCGCCACCTGGAGGCCTCTAGGACTCAACTCGGCGCGTGGCTCTGCTCAGGACCCTGGGTCCTCATTCCCAATCACTGTCTGGTAGACCACTCGTCTGTCGGTCCCCTCAGCCTTGATTTTGGCCCCCTCCCAAGGGGCACTCTTTCTCTGACCACGTACCCTCCCTTCCTACCTCCTCTCTCCGGGGTTCCTGGTTGCTTCCTGGATTGTTTGGCAAAGTTAACCCTCTGCAGGGCACAGATTTTCTCACTATTGAGTCTTTCATCACCATCCTTACCCCAGCAGCCCCTCGGAAAGCATCCTGATTTCACAGAGAATGAGATCCTGTCTCAACTTCTATCTTAGCAACCACAGCATGGCCTTGAAGGTTATTATTTTCATTCCACAACTATTTATTGAGCACATATTATGCACCAAGCTCTATTCTAAGGCACTGGGGATACAGCAGTGAAAACAGATTCCTACTATTACAGAGTTGATGATTCTTGCTTAGTAACACAGGAGGCAGGAAGGGATACAGCGTTCATCTCCTCTCCTTCTGAACCCTGCTTCTCTCTGTGCACCCTGGGGCTGGTGCCCAGGCTGCCTTCTCCAGGAAGGCCACTCTTCAGTATCAAGGGCTTTTTTTTTTTCTCTTGACAGTACAGAGTTCCAGAATGGGATGGAAATCTAAACAGCTCTTCTCCAGACACATGTGGCAGATGTTCATCCCCTGCAGTCACTTCTAAGGATCAGATCCAGGCAAGGAGAAGGAAGCTGGAGTCCTTGGAGGGGCAAAGGGCCACCACGACTTCATCTTGTCCCTGCCTATTACCAATAGGGGACTTTTGCAAGTCATTTTCTCTCCCTAGGGCCTCAGTTTCCCTGTCTGTGAAGCAGAAGACTACTCCAAATTTGCTGTGGGGATCAGATGAGACAATACATATGAATGTGCTTTGTAAACTGTGGCACCACAGACAATGGGGTGGGGGTGGGGGGAGGCAGTAGGTACAAAGGAGATTTGAAGGCCAGGTCATGCCCCTTAAGCCCTAGGGGGCCCCAATGTGGGGTGCTTGATGGGAGGGGGAAGGGGAGAGGGACTGGTGCTGCAGCCCACCCTCCTCTACCCTAGGCAGGAAAGTCAAGCTTTGAGAAAACAGAAGAGAGGCTGCTTCTAATGAGATGCTTCATCCGCAGCTCAGAGAGTTTCGCTTTCCCCTTCATCTTGAATACTTAATCCTAATAGTCCTTGAGTATATTTGATGTTAAATATATCATTTTGCTCAGACTCACCATCCCTCAGGACTGCGAGCTTGATCTCTCCCCTGCCACTGCAGCTCAACTGTACCCTGAGGGTCTGAAGGAGGCTTTGGCACTGCTGCCGCCGGCACATTTAGTGCCAGCCCCTCACCCCAGCCTGAGCTGGGGGCCTGACAGTGCAGCAAGCACTGGACCTGGCAGGCTGGCAAGGGGGAGCTTGTTTCTGTAGACACCTCTGTGCTACCTGGAGGTGTTCACTCTACAAGGGCTGTGGCCTTACTCCTGGCCTCCGGGACTGCTTCTCCTCACTCTCAGGGTCTGGCCCTGACCCACAAACCTGAACTTGATTAGTTGGGGCCACTTTCTCACTCTCGGGTGTTGTGCTTGGGACTCTGTCCCAACATCAGCTCTCCCCAGCTCCCAAGGTGCCCAATTAGCAGCCACACAGTTAGCAGCAGCTCTTTTGGGAGTCAGGGGCCTTGCAGCCCAACCCAGGGACTGGAGCAGGCCTGGGTTACAGAACAATGGCCTGTAGAAGAGGCTGGGGTGTGAGCAGGGAGTTGGTGCTGTGTGTGAAGGGCTAGCTGCCTTTGCCCACAGGCAGCTTCCTCTGCAGCCCCAGTGATGAGCACTGAGCTGCCACACTCATCTGGAGAAGGGCCTCCATAGAGGCCTTCTGGTGGACAGAGCTACCCAGCAACCTTTGGATGCTTTGGGTGACTTGAGCTCCCACCCAGGAAGGGGCCTGCTGGGCTGACAAATCCAGGCAGGAGCCTGGCTCCTCCAGCAGCCTCCCTCTCAGCTTATGGGTAATTGTTGGGCAGCGAGGTAACTCCTGTGCCTATGCTCACTCCCACTCAAGCTGCCTTCAGGTCCAGGGGCACACCCACAACACTGAGGTGGAATTCTCATGTCTCCTGGGGCTGGGGGGTATCTGCACCTGACACATTCCACAGGTGATGAGCATGTACTCACACTGTGATTCTGCCAAGAGTGCTCCAAAATGCCCTTGAAATGCCTCTGGGGACAGCAGAGGGAGGCCAGCTGCTCAACCCCCTAGGTTACAGTGAGCAGAAAGGAGGTAAGCCTGGCTGCTTTACAAAGTTTTGGGCAGGTCCTAGCAGTTAGTCATTGCATCTGGCAGTAAAGTCCCGATGAAGGATTCCTGCACTGGGGTTGTGGGGGAGGGGGCTGAAGACTTGATGCCCCCGGGGGCTCAGCAGACCAGATATTCCAGAACTCCTCAGCGGGGCTTGTCACATGTGCCTTGGCCTGAGGGCCTGCTTCCAGCTCCAAGCTGGAGTTACAAGCTGGCCTCACAGGTGACACTCAAATGGGGTATCTGGAGTGACAAAGGCCCGTTCCCAGTGGCCGCCACAGAGTGGGACAGAGTGAATCTACAGACTTTGAGTACAATCAGGATGCCTGCTGGCCAAGTTCAGGTGCCCCGTCCTGCCCAGCCCCCTACTCCCACAAAGCAGCCCATGTATAGGGATTTGCAACAAACTAGAGTGGCAAAGCACACAGTTGGCAAACTTTTCCTCTTTCGGTTTCTGGAAGCCCAGGACAGGCCTTCTAGGAAGCTGCCGTTATAACTTGTTAGGTTTTGTGAGGGCCTATGCAGAATCTGCCCTCCAGAAGACAAGTCTCCCCTCCAGAAGACAAGTCTCCCCGCCCCTTCAATGAAGGCCAACCCACCCCTGCACAACAGACCAGAGAAGGCTGTGGATATAGGCTGTCGACCAGATGTCCTAGTTTGTCCTAGTTCTCTGGACTGAGGGGCTTCCAGGACCTGGGATTGTCAGTGATAAAACAGGGATGGTCCTGGGCAAACCAGGACAGTTGATCACCCTATTGGGAGGTAGCAGGGTGGGACAAGGGACTAGCGGAGCCAGAGAGAAAGGCCAGGCACCCAGACCCCTCCCTGCAGACCAGTAGCTGCCTCCCAACCCCCAATTTCCCAGCCTCCTGCCTCAGAGCTTCATTTCCAGGGCACCAGAGAACTGCCCTAGCAACTGGGGATGCTCCATGGACCAGCAGAGCTGTGAGGTCTCCTGAGAGACTGGTAGTTACCGATGGGAAGGGTGTAAGCTGGACCCAGTGGTGGTTAGATTTTGCGAGAGTGAAGCTTCCTTATGCAACTAGGGTTGGGGCAGGTGGGTTAAGGGTCTTTAAGAAAAAGAATAGGAGATTTACTAAACAAAATTACAACGGAAGGGCTCTGAAGCTTAAAAACTTATTCCTTCAAGGTGAATCCACCTCTGCTATCTTGGATATACAGCCCATCCACATGCGCTAATCAGCAGTGCACCTCCCAGCACTCTGGGCTGGGGGAACTGATCGGCGAGAGTCCTCCCCAGCCCGGCCAGGTGTGAAGCCATGTCACCCATCTTGCAGCTATGAAGTTCCAGACCCGAGGGACCCCAGGGTGCTGGCTGGACGGCACCCTCACCCCGGTGTTCTCTGGGCATCCTCCTGTGGGAGCCTTTCCGAAGCGGTGCAGAAGCGGGAACAGGCAGATACCCAGTGGGGAGGCAGAGAGACAGGTCAGTGGGCACTGCGGGGAAGCCCACGGCGCGGATCGGAAAGGCGCTCCTTTGCCCGCGAGGCGGCAAGAGCCACTGAGAAAGTTCCCTGCCCGAGCGTGCAGGGCTGCCGGGCTTGGCTGGCCCGTGTGACTTCCTAATCCGGCTGAGGAGCCTCGGGCTGAGCCCGGCACTCCGACACGCACCCGCGCGCACCTCCACCGCCGGGCTTCCGGGGAGCCCACCAAAGGCGGCCGGGGCGGGGCGCGGGGGACGCTGCCGCTGCCCTCGCCCTGCGCCCCGCCGGTCCCCGGGCACCTACCGTCCTCTTGGTCCAACACCATGGTCCCCGGCGGCTCCAGCCCGGCCCGGGCCGAGGACGCGGAGGGGCGGGCGGCTAGGACTCCGCCGTCGCCCGTCTGCGTTGCTCCCGCCGGCCCCGCGCGGGCTCCGCGCCCGGCGAGCGCGGCCGCTGACTGGGTCGGATCGACCCGCGCCCGGAGCTGAGCCCCACCGGCGAGGAGCTCCCGCGGGCGGGCGGGCCGGCCAGACCCGGGGGCGGGGCGGGCCGGGGCGGGGCTGGGGCGGGGCTGGGGCTGGGGCGAGTCCGCCCGGCCTCGAGGGCCGAGCCGAGCCGGCAGCCGCTGCCCGGGCCGGGCCGGAGCCGCCGGAGCCGCCGCCGCCGCCGCCGCCGCGCGCTCTTCTCTCCGCGCGGCTCGCGCTCTCTCAGCCGAGTGAAGAAGCCTGCGTTTCCCAGGGCCCCTCAGATTCCCCTGTTAATTAAATCAATTCATTATGTTCAGATCTGATTAGCGGCCCTTCCCCCCCTTTGAATCAATTATTCAATACACAAACATAATTGCTTGGGCCAGAGGTGCCCGCCATTAGCTTATTTAACTCCAAGGACACTAATTACCCGCAGGGCACGGGAACTTTTCTCATTAATTCTGACAAAACACAAAAGCACAGCCAGAGTGTGTGCGTGTGAGGGACTGTGTGTGTGTGTGTGTGTGTGTGTGACCGCATGCCAGAGTGAGGGCTGTGTGGGGTAGTGAGACACCGTGGGAGCTTCAGCTCGGACTTGGGGGATGCGGAGTGTGTGCGGTTTCCGGGGGGAGTATGTGGGGTGTCGTTTTGAGTCTGTGACCCTGTCCTTGTGGGTGTGGGACTCCCCATGTGTGACTGTGAGTGCATGGGGTGAATGCGGCTCTGGGGCTGCGGACCGTGGGCCAGCGTCTGAGGCCCAGCACAGGAGTGTGTGAGCTTGCTTCTGTGTGTGGCTGTGGGTGTGACTCCGTGGTTACTGTGGCCGGCGCCCCATCCCCTTTCATTTTGTCTAATTTTCTGGCCATTGCACTCTGCAGGCTCAAACCTGCAAGGGCAAGGGCAGACCACAGAAGAGATGAATCAGGAGGCGGTTGGGGTCTGTGGAGGCAGGCTGAGAGAGTGTCCTCCTCACCCCATCACGGCCTGGAGGATGCTCCCCTTCCCCCCAGCTATAAACTCCAGGTTCCCAGCATCTCCTTCTCTTGCCCTCTCACTGCACATCCCTATATCCACCCCCCATTCTCCAGGTTTTATCCCAAAGCCCTCCCCAGCTGCAGCTTGCCTCCTCCCTTTTCCACAAGTGTCTGATATCTAGGCGCACCCCACTCCCACTCCACAAACCCTAGTTCTTTGCCTCCTGTTTGTAAAGGCTAAACGGAGGGTGTGCCTATGGTTGACCAACTTCTCCACATTTTACCTCCCAGGAAATCTCTATTGAGAGAAAGCCAGTGAGAGAGCCTACAGAGGCAGGGACACAGAGGGTAATTGATTCCCCCAAATTAGGTTTCTGCTTTCTAAAGACCAGTATTGTTCCTGTTCTCAATGTGCACAGAGGTATTGAAGATTTCCTTTTTGTTTCCTCGGGCAATGAATGAGCTTAATCCATTTGGCTTTATAAATCAGGAAACTAATATTCGCTCCTTCCCTAGCAGCTTTTTAAAAAATTTAATTGGTGGAGGAGGCACAGTTTGTCACCCTTATGCTGTCTCCCAAGCCCCCACTTATCAAAACACATTCTGATTGAGGGGTGGAGAGAGGGCTAGGGGAGGGGAAGGGAGGGCTCATCCTGATTCCTCCTGCCCTCCTCCATCCTTGCACATTGACCCACATAGTTCGTATGGGGCAAAGTTTGTGAAATGAGTGAATTAATTACACTCAATTCAGTGAAGAAAAGGGAGCTGTTCAGAGGTGCTCTTCAGAATGACCTCCCAAGTCTGCTGCTCTCATCTTCCACAAGCATCGGACATAGCCATGCAGAGACCGAGTTTGCAAAATCGTCCTCACCATCCAGCACAAGCTGCTAGAGTCATCTTCCTGGTGCCAAAACCTGACCCTGCTACTCTCCTGCTCAGAAAGTTTCTGTGGTTCCCCTTTGACCACAAGAGCAAGCCCTAACTGCTTATCAGATCATTTTAGGCCCTTCACCAGATCTGGGGAAGCCTTTGTAACCACCACTGCCCTTCACTTCAATTGAAATGCTATCTATTGACCTCCAACAACAGCCTCACTCTCCTGCCCCTCTGGATTGCTTTGCTGTAATTGAACACACCCTGCAGGTTCTTGCTCTAGTGATTCTTCTCATGGCATCCCTTTGCTTAGGAAGCCCTTGCCCACCTCTCAAAATCCTCTAAGGAAACATCTCCCCTGTGTTCCTCTAAGTGAGTGTCTCTGTGTGAAGTCTGAACTTGTGAGTGGTACGTGCATGACTCCACTGAAGCCTGGAGAATAAGGTCAGTCCCTGAGGGCACAGTTTCAGCTCTCCCCTGGAGTAAAAGCACAGATACCATATGAGGAGTCTACACTGGGTCACTGGAGAGAATGGGAGCCACAGAGGCAGGGGAGGAATTTAGACATAAAAATGGAGGCTCAGAAGGAGAGAACCTTAGGTACCATCTTTTTGTTCCCCCAGGACCTCAGATGGAAAGGGACCAGAATCCAGGTGCACGCTTCCTGTGAATCCAATATTTTGATCTCCATGCTGTTTAGTTCTTTGTGTTGCTAGGCACGGTCACTGTCTAGACTGGTGCTGGCTGTTCCTGGCATAGGGCTTCTGGCCAAGAGGACAAGAGGGGGCTGAAATTCTGCCCTTTCTCTGCTCTCCAAGCCATGTGCCTGACATAGGCTGCACCTGCCAAAAGAGAGTACTAATTTTCAGAAAAGCACTGTATGGACGAGCGTGGCCCTGCAATTGGGTTATCTGCTTGGCCAGACCTGACACTTGAGTCCAGCCCAAGGGGGTGAGCACCCAGCTTCACTGCCCCCACCCTCACTTACACTGAGGGCCTGTGTGAACTCCTTGAAGACCAGCCTCGTGGTTTTCACAGTGGAAGAGAAAATTAGAGCTTCACCATGATGGGTGGTCAGGGAAACTGAAACAGATGCCCAGCCCCATCTCTGAATGTATATGGGTCTCAAACACTAGTGAAGGACACTGAACTTAGTCCATCCCTGAGATCTGGACATGGATGGACATACTATAAGGATCAAGGTCCCCAATGGGGACCACGCTGGAGGAGAGACAATGAGGGTCCTGAGAGGAGATCCCCCATGGGGGTCTAGACTGAGTAGCAAGGCCTGGAGTTTGGAAGGGTAACAGTTCCAGGTATGGTGCAAAGCTGAGCCTGGCCCACTTCTGCCCAGCACTCCAATGAGAAGAGAGCAATGATGCAGATGAGGAAGCAGGTCACTAAGAGTCCTACAGCTCTACTATTAAAGCCTCCTCTCAAACAGCTGGTCACTAGAAATGATGAGTAACTGCAGAGAGGGACAAGAGTACCTGCGTCAGCAGCTCAGCGGCATGGGTGGAAGCATGTGCATGCAGTGATGACAAGATGGCAAGAGTATCAGGGAGCAACCCTAATTATATGGGAGGCATCAGTATCCCTAGCCTATCAACCCTACTTCCCAACCCTGGGAATGTTAGAGAGAAAATGGCTTTATCCAGAACTCAAAATCTGATAGTGTCCAGAGGGCACCTGGGTTACATGTGTAAGGATTCCTAGGAGGTCTTACACCTTTTTGGAGAGGAGGACCCAAAAGAGAGGAATTAGAATTTGGAGCTGATTGTTATAAATGTGTGAGATCTGGTACCTGACATATACGGCCTCCATGTTCCCACCTATTTTAGTTATGTGACCAGCATGAAGGGAGAGGCTATGGGAGCAAGAATGGGCCAGAATAGCACCCACAGCCAGCCTTGCCTGGGGGGCAGTAGAGCTCAGCCAGAGATGCAAAGGGCGTCATCAATGTCATCAACAACAGGCCAACCAAAGGCTTTGCTCCCACTGCCCCTCGCTGCCCGGAAGGTCTCCTGAAGCCACACGTGTTCTCCCACACTCTCCTTCTCTTCTTGTCTCTTTCTCTTCGTGTCCTCTTTCTCTTCTTGTCTCCCTACCTGTCTGATCCATTCCCCTGCTCCACTGCAATGTCAGTAGGTGATGTCACTTCCTACCTTAAGAGATGAGATGTGTCAGACAGAAAGGCCCAGGTCCTCCTGCCCCAGGTCTGTGTTCCTACCATCATTTTCCACATCTGCAACAGGCACCTGGTCACGCATACCTTCCCTCCTGGAGAACATGACCTTCTTCCTGCTGGGCCCTATCTCTCAGCACGTGCTCTGGTCCACCAGCTACCACTGTTCAAAGGGTCCCATTGGTTCTTCCCCTTCCCTTTGACCTCCTGGCTCTAATGGACCTTTCACCACAGCAGGCAGACAAACTCTGGTGTTTCACCTGAAACAAGTAAACAGAGGAGTTCCCTTGGACCTCACATCTGCCTTGAGACCCTTTGCCATCTATTCCCTTTGTTGTCGCACTTCCTCACCACCCACTCTCTCCTCCTCCACAGCTATCTGACTTCAGCCTCCGCAAGGCTTGTCAAGGTCACCAGTGACTTTTATGTCACTAAAAGCCTATGTTCAGACCTCACCATACCTCTCAGAATTTAATGCATATAATCCCTTCTGTCTTGAACATGTTTCTTCCTCAGACAGACACATTCTCTGAGTCTTCCTTCTACTCCATGGACATTCCTTCTAGTCTTCATGTATTGCCAGCTTTTCTTCTTTCATCAGCTGTTAACTGTGGCATCCCTCAGGACTGGGTCCCAGGCATCTCTGAACACCTTCCCCACCTTGAGGTGCCATCTAGGGTTGTTGGTGTGTGTAGCCCTTACTCAGGATTCTCCCTTTGAGTTCTGCTCTGGTATTTCCACATACCCCCTTGACATCTCCTGTTGAATGTTTCATCCCATTGGATGTTTCCAATTGGATGTATCTTAAGGTTTAAAATCCAAATTGAGCCCATGATTTTCTTCCCAGATCTTTCTTCATCTTGTTTCAGTAAACCAACCACTCAATACTTAATACCAGAAATCTAGAAGTAAAGCAGAATTTCAACCAAGCCAGCAAAAGCAACAACAACAAAGGTATGTGTGTGTGTGTGGGGGGGGGGGGGGGGGAAGAAACAACAAGTGTATGGAATGAGATGAAACAAGTAAAGCTAAGTATATTGGTATATTACACTACATGTGAAGAGGCTGAATTTCCCTATCAAAAAACAGATTGTCTGAGTGATTTAAAGCATAAAATATAGCCACATGCTGTTTACAAGAAATATTCTCAAAACAAGGTGACAAAGAAGACTGAAAATAAAGCAATGAGCAAAGATACACCAAGTAAATGCAATCAGAGAAAGAGTAGGAACAGCAATATTAATATAAATAAGACTAATTTCAAGGCCAAAAGTATATACTGCTTGGCAATTAAGAAACACTCTTTTAAATTACTACTGGATCAAAAATAAAGTCAAAACTGAAAATACAAATGACCTAGTAATGAAAAAGAGAATAGCATACCATATAGAATTTATAAAACACAGCTGTATTCAGAGGAAAAAATATAGCCGTAAATGTTTTTTATGTTTTGTATTTTTATATATTTACTATAGATATAACAGAAATTTAAAAAGTAGTTGCATCGTAAGTGCTTTTAACAATGAAACAAAGACTAAAAAAATTTTAACCAAGTATTTAATTTAAGAAATTAGAAAAAGAACAAACTAAGCCCAAAGAAAATAAATGAAATTAACAAAGTTATAAAAATCAGAAACTAACGCAGCAGAAAATAAATAATAGAAAAATAATTAAAAGAAAACCCAACCCTGGTTCTTTGAAAAGACCAACAAAATTGATAAACTTTTCCAAGCAACCTTAGTTAAGAAAACCAAGAAAGCAAAAACATACCATATTAGATATAAGAAAAGAGGCATATCACAGGTAGAGAAAAGGTTAAAGAATTGTAACAATAATGTACATAAGCCTATGAAAACCTAGAGGAAATAGATGTTTTCCAGGCAAAGTAGAAAATTATCAAAATTGAGCACAGAAGTTGAAATCTTAAATAGGCCAATAAACAGAAGTTGTTGTTGTTTTAATGAAAACTCTGCTATTAAAACATTACAAGATACCATGTGCATGCATGCTCAGTTGCTTCAGTCATGTCCAACTCTTTGCGATTCTATGGATTGTACCCCACCAGGTTCCTCTGTACATGGGGAGTCTCCAGGCAAGAATACTGGAGTGGGTTGCCTTGCCCTCCTCCAGGGGATCTTTCCAATCCAGGGCTTGAATCCAGACATTGCAGGCAGATTCTTTACTGTCTGAGCCACCAGGGTAACCCATGAATACTGGAGTGGGTAGCCTATCCCTTCTCCAGGGGAATTTTCCCAACCCAGGAAGTGAACTGATGCTTCCTGCACCAGGCAAGAATATTGGAGTGGATTGCCTTGTCTTCCTCCAGGGCATTTTCCCAAGCTGGGGAACAAACTCGTGTCTGCTTGCATCTCCTGCATTTCAGGCAGATTCTTTACCCACTGAGTCACCTGGGAAGCCCACAAGATACTGTATGATCCAGCAATTCCTCTCCTGGGAATATACCCCAAAGAATTGAAAGCAAGGTCTTAAAGAGGTATTTGTACACCCCTGTTCATAGAATCATTATTCACAATAGCCCAAAGAGGGAAGCAACTCAAGTGTTCATCAGTGGATGAATAGGTATACTAAATGCAGTATATATACATAAAAATATACATATATGTGTATATATGATGGAATATTATTTGGCCTTAAAAAGGAAGGAAATTCTGACACTGCTACAACTTGAATGAAACTTGAGGACATTATGCTAAGTAAAATAAAGACCATTACAGGAAGACCAATACTGCATGGCTTCACTCATAAGAGATAACTATTACTGCTGCTACTGTTGCTAAGTCGCTTCAGTCGTGTCCGACTCTGTGCGACCCCATAGACAGCAGCCCACCAAGCTCCTCTGTCCACGGGATTCTCTAGGCAAGAATACTGGAGTGGGTTGCCATTTCCTTCTCCAAAGAGGTACTTAGAACAGTCAAATTCACAGAGACAGAAAGTAGAATTGTGGCTGTGAGAGGCTGAGGGAAGGGGAAAATGGGGAGTTTTTGTTTAATGGGTATAGAGTTTCAATTTTGCAAAATAAAAAGAGTTCTGGGAATTGGCTATATAACAATGTAAATGTACTTACCCTTAATGACATGTACACTTAAAAATGGATGAGATGGTGAATTTTATGTCAAGTGTATTTTACCATAACGAAGCATAAAATAAAAATATTACAAGCCACAGATTATAGCAAAAATGAGTTTTATATAAACTTTAAAAACAGATGATTTTTTCTTTTTCTTTTTTTATTTTATTTAATTAATTTATTTATTTACAACATTGTAGTGGTTTTTGCCATATATTGACATGAGTCAGCCATGGATTTACATGTATTCCTCATCCCGATCCCCCCTCCCACCTCCCTCCCCACCCCATCCCTCTGGGTCTTCCCAGTGCACCAGCCCCGAGCACTTGTCTCATGCATCTAACCTAAAAACAGATGATTTTTAATGTTACCTAAATTATTTCCAGACAAGAGAATAATTTGGAAATATTACTGGTTTGTTTTATTCTCTAGCATCTTCTTAATTCCCCAAACTTATAAAGATTGAATTAAAAAAGAAAGAAAAAATTACAGACCAGTTTCAATGAGTGCAAGATCTAAAATAAGATATTAGCTACTAGATATGGGAAAAGTATCAAAAATTTACACCATACATAGGAGAGTTTATCATCAAAAACATGATTCTGCATCAAGAAATTTATCAATATAAGTCCAGTACATCAACCAATGAAAGGATCAAAATATGACTATAGTAATAGATGTCAAAAATCATTTCATAACATTCAGCAAATATTGCCAATAAAATACAAAGCAAAGCCAAAAAAAGAAAAATATTTTAATTTGATAAAGACTATCTATCAAAATTCAATAACAAATATATGATATTCAGAAGCTCTTGCCAGAAATTGGCAAGAACATCTCTTGCCAAGATGCTCATTACTGTCACTAATATTCAACATTTTTTTGGAGCTTTTAATTAATTCAATAAGACAAAAATAAACTAATTGGAATAAGTAGCTGCTTTTTTTAAATGACAAACACGTTTGTTTACAAATGATATGATTGTATTTCAAGAAATTCCAACAAAGTTTAGTTTAAAAGTTACTAGAATTAGATAATTGGGAAGGTGACTAAATACAAGGTAAAGTAAAATCTATAGTTTTTTTCTCAATGCAATGACATATTAGAAATGTAAATGACAAAAAATTAATTTACAATAGTGACAAAACAGTAAAATGCTAAGGGATAATTTTAAAACAACAATCACACAGGTAAAGTTCTTTGGATAAAGTTATGAAATCATATTGAAGGACATATAACAAAATCTGAACATATAGAATGTAGCCATGTTTCAAAGAAAAGACTTATTCTCATAAAAATAATTCATTTCCCTGACAAGCCAGCCTTTTGAAATTCCCTTGTGGCTCAACTGGTAAAGAATCTACCTGCATTGCAGGAGACCTGGGTTCAATCCCTGGGTTGGGAATATCTCCTGGAGAAGGGAAAGGCTATTCACTCCAGTATTCTGGTCTGGGGTCTCAAAGAGTCAGACATGACTGAGTGACTTTCACTTCACTTTACTTTCAATGCAATTTCTATTAGAATCTCAAATTTAAAGGTATTTCAGAAATGTAAAAAAAAAATTAATTTGAATTATATTTGAAAAATATGTGTCTGAGTCTGTTGAGAAAACATGAAAACAAAGACTAGTTGACAAGAACTTGCATTATTAAATAATAAACGATATTACAAAGCCACCAGGATCTGAACAGTACAGGATAAGATAGGAAGTGGTAAATAGATCAGAGGAACAAAGAACCAATATGTAGATCCAAATTAGAAAGTAATTTAATATATGATAAAGTTTCATTTCAGTTCATAAGAGAAAACAATGAACAGATCTAACTGAATAGATAGTTCTCTGAGGAAGATATACAAATAAGTCAATAAGTCACATGAAAAGATGTTCATCACTATTGGAAATGCACATCAAGCCACAATAATATACCACTTCACATCCACTAGGAAGCTAAATTCAAAAAGTCAGATAAAAACAAATGTTGGTGAACATGTGGAGAAATTGGAACCCCTAACTGCTGGTGAGAATGTGAAATGGTGCAGCCACTTTGGAAAACAGCCTGGTAATTCCTCAAGAGGTAAACACAGAATCACCATATGACCCATTAATTCTACCTTTAGGTATGTAGACAAGAGAACTGAAAACATATATGCACAAAAAATTTGTACACTGATGTTGAAAGTAGCATTATTTATAATAGCCAAAAGGTAGGAAAAAAAACAAATGGCCATCAACTGACAAGGGATATTACTGGACCACAAAAAGGAATGAAATACTGATACATGCCACAAAGTGAATAAGCCTCAGAATGTTATGCTGTGTGAAAAAAGGCAGTCACAAAAGTTTACGTATTATATGATTCCATTTATAGAAATGTCAAGAGTAGGCAAGTTTATAGAGACAGAAAACAGACGAGTAGTTGCAGGGGTAGTAACAAGCTAGCTCCTAAAAGTTGTTGTTGTTATTCATTTGCTGAGTTGTGTCTGATTCTTTGCAACCCCATGGACTGTAGCCTTCCAGGCTCCTCTGTCCTTCACTATCTCCCGGAATATGCTCAAATTCATGTCCACTGAGTAGATGATGCTATCGAACCATCTCATCCTCTACCTAAAAGGTACAAGGTTTCTTTTTGAGATAATGAAAGGTTCTAAAATTGACTGTGGTGATTCACCTATCTAAGAATATATTAAAATACATTAAATTCTATGCTTTAAATGGGTAAATTGTATGTATGTGAATTATATACCAATAAAGTTATTTTTAAAATGGTGCTGTCATAAATGGGTCAAAGAACTAAATAGATATTTCTCCAAAGAAGACATACAGATGGCTAACAAACACATGAAAAGATGCTCAACATCACTCATTATCAGAGAAATGCAAATCAAAACCACAATGAGGTACCATCTCACACCGGTCAGAATGGCTGCTGTCAAAAAGTCTACAAACAATAAATGCTGGAGAGGGTGCAGTGAAAAGGGAACTCTCTTACACTGTCAGTGGGAATGCAAACTAGTACAGCCACTATGGAGAACAGTGTGGAGATTCTTTTAAAAACTGGAAATAGAACTGCCATATGACCCAGCAATCCCACTGCTGGGCATACACAAGGAGGAAACCAGAATTGAAAGAGACACGTGCACCCCAATGTTCATCATAGCACTGTTTACAATAGCTAGGATGTGGAAGCAACCTAGATGTCCATTGGCCGATGAATGGATTAGAAAGCTGTGGTATATACACAATGGAATATTACTCAGCTATTAAAAAGAATGCATTTGAATCAATTCTAAGGAGGTGGATGAAACTGGAGCCTATTATATAGAGTGAAGTAAGTCAGAAAGAAAAACACCAATACAGTATACTAACACATATATGAAATTTAGAAAGATGGAAACGATGACCATATATGCAAGACAGCAAAAGAGACACAGATGTAAAGAACAGACTTTTGGACTCTGGGAGAAGGCGAGGGTGGGATGATTTGGGAGATAGCATTGAAACATGCATATTACCATATGTGAAATAGATCACCAGTCGAGGTTTGATGCATGAGACAGGGTGCTCAGGGCTGGTGCACTGGGATGACCATGAGGGATGGGATGGGGAGGGAGGTGGGAGGGTGGTTCAGGATGGGGGACACATGTACACGCATGGCTGATTCATGTCAATGCATGGCAAAAACCACTACAATATTATAAAGTAATTAGCCTCCAATAAAAATAAATAAATTAATTTACAAAAAAAGATACTACTGTAATTGGTTATCCATCTGAAAGAAAAAAAAATGATATCCCTACCCATCCCCCATAAAGATTATGTTCCAGACGGGTTAGAGATTTTAATATAAAAATGAACCTGTGAAAATATTACAAAAATTTAAAGGAAAATAGAATAGATTTGGATAATGAAATTATGAATAAATTTAGTGGGATATACCTGCAAGAGTAACAGAAAAAGATATATATTATACTAGAGTTGATTTTTAAGACTTTGATGGTAGAAGGCACCATAAACAAAGAAAAAGACAAATGATTTACCAGAAATCTGCAAAATATAAAACAGTAAAAGGGAAAATACGTCATATATACAAAGAGTTTCTATAAATTGTAAAGAAAAAGACAAATGCCCAAAAGAGAAATGGGAATAGGGTATGAACTAGTCATTGTGAGAGAAGACCTAGATGGCCAATAAAATGCTTACCCTAATTATTAGTTGGGAAAATGCAAATTAAAGTGAAATAAGTTTTCATTACTTTAATTCATCAGATTGGAAAAAACATAAGAGTAAAATGTTCAGGTCTGCTGAAAGTCTGAGAAAATGGTGCTCTCATTTGTTGCTGAGCAAGTAATCTGGCACTATCTATTACAATTTGGGGCAAGTAACCTGGTGCTATTGATTAAAATTAGAAATGCACATGCCTTTTGACCTAGAAATTCTCCTTCTGGGAAAGTATCTTATGGAGGAAAATCACCCATATTTAAGGATAACCTAATAATTTCAGCATTGTTTGTGGTGGCAGGAAACTATTTGAACATCAATGTCACTCAGTGATCAAACAAATTGTCGTACAGCCCAGCTGTAGAACACCATGAAACTGTTAAAATATGAGTTAGACCTACAGCTACAGAATTGCAAAGGATATCTGTGATGTACTGTTAAGCGAGAAAAGTAGGTTGCAGAGTAAGTAGCAAGTAATATCCCATTTAAAAGAAAACCTCTCTCCCCTTAGATGAACACAAAGGAAAGATGTGCAAGGCTGCTCCTGTTCCAGCTGTCAGCAGGGTAGCCTTAGCAGGTAAGAGCAGAAGATGAACGTTAAGGGGAAGGTATTACCTTTCTTCATTATTTACTTTTAGAATCTTTTTATTATTTATAATAAATAAGTAATTTGTAATCGTAAAATTTAGAAATAAATCAGAGTCATATTTAACACTCTCTCCAATCACATAGTCACCATTACTGTCCTAGTCCAAGTGACCATTATCTTTTCCATGCTGCTACACCAAGAGTAGCATGAAATCTCAGCATTCAAAAAACTAAGATCTTGGCATCTGGTCCCATCATTTCATGACAAATAGATGGGGAATTGTTTCCCCAACCTATTGGGGAAACAGTGACAGAATTTCTTTTCTTGGTCTCTAAAGTCACTTCGGATGGTGACTACAGCCATGAAATTAAGACTTTGCCCCTTGGAAGAAAAGCTATGACAAATCTAGATTGTGTATTAAAAAGCAGAAACATCACTTTGCCAACAAAGGTCCATATAATCAAAGCTATGATTTGATACAGTAGTCATGTATGGATGTGAGAGTTGGACCATAAAGAAGGCTGAGTGCTGAAGAATTGATGCTTTCAAACTGTGGTGCTGGAGAAGATTCTTGAGAGTCCCTTGGACAGCAAGTAGATCAAACCAGTCGATCCTAAAGGAAATCAACCCTGAATATTAATTGGAAGGACTGATGCTGAAGCTCCAATATTTTGGCTACCTGACGCAAAGAGCTGACTCATTGGAAAAGACTCTGATGTTGGAAAAGATTGAGGGCAGGAGGAGAAGGGAATGACAGAGGATGAGATGATTGGATGGCATCACCGACTCAATGGACATGAGTTTGAGCAAACTCAGGGAGATAGTGAAGGACAGGGAAGCCTAGTCTGCTGCAGTCCATAGAGTCACAAAGAGCCCTACGTGACTGAGCAACTGAATAACAAAAGCTCCAAGAGTATCCTGTTAGAATACCTGCATCCACCCTGAGGCCCGCTAATCCAGCCTCCATACTCCATAGGCAGCTGGCACATATTATAAAAATGCAAATCAGATTTTGTCAACCAATCTTCAAAGCTGTAATGGCTCCGCATTACTCTCTGCAGAAAACCCCCATCTCTGCCCATCCCTTGACTCTACACAAGTAGGCTCTCCTGGAGCATTTTCCATCACAGACATCCACTGCTAGCCCCTACCAACACCCACTGCCCTTGTCACCGCCTGAACCACTGCCTGCCACAGGGCCCTCGGACTTGCTCTTTCTTTTCCATGGAATGTTCTTCACTGGGACCACCTCTGGCTCACACTGTGAGTCTGGGGTTTAATGTCCCTCCCTTCATCAGGGTGGCCTTTCCCCTCCAAACTAGGTTAGATCTCCCTGTCACAGTCTGGCAGGGCCCTCTCTGCTTTTCCTCCATAGCTCTTATCACAACCATCTAGTTAATTACATAGCTATTTGTACAGTGATTTGTGTGACGGGGATAAAAGAAAAACTAGTAAGCTGTAAGTGTTTGCATCTTCTCTTCCAGATCCCTGCTTTGGGGGAGAAATGGGTCAGAGAAGAAGGCCTTGGGGGCCTAACAAAACTCTGAGATTCTGAACTTGCCCTTGCCCTCCACACACTCACCATCCAATGCCCAGTTGGGAGAATTTGTCTGCTCAAATATTTCCCTCCACTCTCTTATTTATCTAGCTAACTGGCTTGTTCTGAGAATTGGTGATGACAGAGCCTCGGTATTGCTGGGGAGTTTGCAGCCTTCCTCAGCACACCTGGAGGGTGGGTCTCTCCTAATGGCCGAATGGCTTTCTTCTGCACCTCCCACTCCTGAGAGACCCTCACCATGGGGGCTCTGGGAGCCCCGATGTCCCTTCTGGGGTCACAGCTACCCCAGTAACCAAACTCCAGCCTGACCTGCAGCCTCAGAATCCCAACCTCAGAATCCCCAATGCTCATCCTGCGTGATTAGGGTCCTCTCTCCCTCTCCCACCCTCCTAATCACCTGTCCACCGAGGTCTGGAGTCCTGCAGTGGTCCTGGGCTTGGTCTCCCAGGCTGGGTGTTCCCACATGCTCCGGGGGCTGATGCTGGTTCTAGAGCTTTGTGGACTCCCAAACGACTAGCCCGTAGGGCTGGGCACGGTGACTCACTCCCAGAGAACAGACCGTCTCCCGACAAGCTCCCAGAGTGCACACACCCACATGCAGGTGGTCCCCTTGGAGCTACGACTGCATGTCCCAACAGTACACACACCACAGAAGCCATCCTCATGCTGCAGGCAGGGGCTGAGGCATGTGGCGCTGGTGGGGGAGCAGTCCTGGTCTGCTTCCTCCAGGTTCTAGCTAGTGGGGTCCTTCTGTCCCATCCCCGCCCCAAGATCGAAGGGTTCTTCCTCGTGCCCCACCAGCTCCCAAATGATGCAAGGTTGGAGAAAAACTCAGCCCCCTGGGAGCACAGAGTCCTCCGTGGCTGCTGCTACCCAGGACCTTGGGTTTCTCCAAGGCATTGAGTCCCCGCACTTGAGCCCCTCTCAGCCCCTCCTATGTTAAGTCGTAAACACGTCTGAGTCATGTCGGGGCTGGTGGTCACAGTCAGCCACCTCTCACAGGTTGTACTAGATGTGCCCCCAGTAGACTAAGTCATCCACAGCCTGAGGGACCGCAGGCTGGAGACTGACTGCTAATTCAGACCCTCAGAGCCTGCGGTGCTGCCCTGAGGCCTCTCGGACTTGATGGTGACTGCTCAGGCCTGGATCCTGATTCAGGTTCAAAGATCTACTCCATGAAGATCTTAGGCAAGTTCCCCTTCCTGAGCC
The DNA here is from genome assembly GCF_963930625.1 of Muntiacus reevesi. Taxonomy (NCBI): domain Eukaryota; kingdom Metazoa; phylum Chordata; class Mammalia; order Artiodactyla; family Cervidae; genus Muntiacus; species Muntiacus reevesi. The sequence continues at coordinate 48,179,415 of NC_089257.1, forward strand.
TGGCCAACTTCTGGTGGTTTCCCAGCCTTTTTCTCTCCTCCCTCCAGGCACACAGCTGCCCACCTATCTTTCTCAGCTTCTCTTGCAAATAGGTGTAGGCACTTACTATTCTCACCCATAGAAAGGACAGGTATGAGCTACCTTCACTTCTCCTGTGTACAACAACATTGTTTATCCAGGGCTTCCTGGCTTCACCCTTTCCACAAGCTAGAAGACAGACATTCTAGCACCCAGATTTGATTCTGCGGGCGACAGCACCAGAAGGGATGCGGGAAAACAAAGTGGAAAGAAGCTGGGTCCCTGAGTGACCTTGTGGAGCAGCCTGCTAACCTGGGCTTTCTCCTGTCTTGCTTATCATGCTCAGTCGCTCAGTCATGTCCAACTCTTTGCAACCCCATGGACTGTAGCCCACCAGGCTCCTCTGTCCATGGAATTTCCCAGGCAAGAGTACTGGAGTAGGTTGTCACTTCCTCCTCCAGGGGATCTTCCTGACCCAGGGGATCAAACCGGTGTTTCCTGTGTCTCCTGCATTGGCATTCAGGTTCTTTACCACCAAGCCACCCAGGCTATGTCCTGTAATGAGAGACAAAAATAAAGTTTCATCTTCCTCAAGCCATTGTAGATTGGGGTCTATTACAGCAGCTAAGTCTTTCCCCTAATGAATAGACTGAGCCTGATTTTCCAGCAATAAAATAATTTCTATGATTTCTTCAAGTTTCAAGTTTCCAATACCAGGTTTTGCTCTGCCAGGCACTTGGTCTCTTGGAAGCTGCCCAGGATGGGAAATGTTGTCCCTTGGTCTGGTGCCAACCCTTGC